>NW_007749943.1:9250-10460 GCF_000696425.1 Galeopterus variegatus | reverse complement strand
ATACATTCTTTCCTGAAAACTTGACCAGCCACAGACCCATAAAGCTGAGGGCCAAACCCTCAGGCTTTCAGTCCCTACCCCATTTTCTGAGGCTCAGCCTGGGTAATCAGCCAGACTCCACGGATATCTTTCTCTTTAACCTCGCTTTCTGAGTGGAGGGAAGAGGACAAATGGGAGCATAACTAGGATCACAGGGCACAGGCACGATCAGCTATAGCTGGGCTTACAAATCAGCAGACAAGCCGTTCCCCAATTCAGAAAAAGCTTTTAGAACCATTTGAAATTGAAATGTCCATTAACCTTGAAAGGAGGCAATTAGTAATGCAAATATTAAGTCACCTTATAAAGGAAAAAGAAAAAGATCAACTTCATTTAAAAAACCTTTGTGAGATAAACAGGCTTTCTGCAGCACATCTAGTCTCTCCCAGCCAGCCAGCCAGACCTTTCCAACCATCACTCTACCCCCTCAATTCGCCATTTCCCCACGGGCTTGGGAGCACGAACTGAAAGACCTTAAAGCCCATCCAGTCCAAATTTCTCATTTAAACAGATGAAGAATTGAGACCTGAAGAAATTTTGAAGCTATTTTCCAAGAACACAAATTTAGGAGCAAAACTGGTATAAGACCTTAGTTGTCCTAATTACCTGTCATACCTGCCTTATTCATTCTCACCTCAAATATTCTATTATGACAAGGAATATGATTCTGCCACTTCTCTTTATTTGGACTGAAAGTTTCTTAAAGGAGGATAAATTAGCCAGTTTTAAAAAAATTTCTTACGGTGATAATAAGTAATTAAAAATACCGTTTTAGTCCATCAGGCTGCTATAACAAAATACCATAAATCGCAGAGCTTTAAAACAATAGAAATTTATTTCTCACAGCTCTGGAGGTGGGGAAGTCCAAGATCAAGGTGCTGGCAGATTCAGTGTCTGGTGAGAGTCCTTTCCTGGTTCATAGATGGTGGAAGGGGTAAGGGGTTCCTCTTAGGACTGTTTTATAAGGGTCCCATTCATAAGGGTTCTACCCCTATGACCTACTCACTTCCCAAAGGCCCCACCTCCTAATACCATCACCTTGAGGCTTAGGATTCCAACATATGAATTTTGGGGGGACACAAACATTCAGACCATAGCAAATACTATCAATTAGACCTTTACTAAAATGATAGTGGAAAGGAGAGAAACCAGTTCCCATTTGGGCAGGGAC
>NW_007749943.1:3836-8366 GCF_000696425.1 Galeopterus variegatus | reverse complement strand
TTAGACCTTTACTAAAATGATAGTGGAAAGGAGAGAAACCAGTTCCCATTTGGGCAGGGACGTTATTCTGTTTCACTCACATGAGATATGAGTATATTGCTAATTGATCCCGTAGCCGGTCCCGGTCCCGTACGGGCGCAACACTGAGGGTTGCGATCTGTTGCCGGTCACGAAAAAAGACAAAAAAAAAAAAAATAGTTTTGAAAGATCCCTAATAATTCTCAGAATATACGCAGGACCTATTTCATGCAAGTGAGTAGAAAACTATGTATTTCGAGTAAAGTAACAACCCATTGGTCTACATTTCCATATAGGATTAAAAGCTATTAAATAAACAAAGAAGTAATATTTTTATTTAATGGGTATAAAGCTCAATAAACAGACTTCACATGATCTTTATCTTTAGAAATCTTATAAAATAATGCTGTCCATCTTGAATGGCTCAGCTGTTCTTCTGCATGAATACATAAGCTGGGTAGAAGCCTTCCTGTGATCCTTTCTGTTCTCTCTCACTTTCTGCTATTTTATTACAGTGATATTCTAGCAAAACTTAATATATTTAATTCTCTACCATCATTACATCTCCTACCTCTAAGCACTTACAGATTCGAGTTTATAAAAAGCTTTCCTACCTACTCAATCCAACCCAAACCTTCTTTTAAGTCAGAGCTGTGATTCAGAAGGTCTGGGGTAGAGCCCAAGATTCTGTAATTCCAACAAGGTCCCAAATAACATTGATACTGCTGGTCCTCAAACCATATTTTGAATTGCAAAACTCTAGAATGTGTATCATAATCCAGTGGACCCAATCCATTAAGAACCATTTCTCACTCATTCCCCTTTCTCAGTAACCTCTTTATTAAAATGTTTAAATGGTTTTCGTGTGCTTATTTTTAAATGTATATATGATTGCAGTGTTGTGAAAAGATAAGATGGTGTCATTCATTCATTCACTAAAAACGAAAGTGTCAATTTTGCCATGCATCATAACAGGCCCTAGGGACACAGAAGAGTGACACACAATCTCACTTGGAGTTAGATGTCTTAGTCCCACAGCTCACTAGCTGATTGACTCTGAGAAAACCAGCTAATCAATTTGTGTTAGTTTTTTCTTCTATAAAATGACAATAACAATGTTCACCTCATAGGGTTGTGTGAGAATAAAATAGAACTATGTATGTGAACTCAGAACATACTCCAAAAAATGCTATAAAAATGTTTTATACGGGCTGGCCCGGTGGCACACTGCTACAGTGCGCCACTTGGGAGCGCGGCGGCGCTCCCGCCAGAGGGTTCGGATCCCACATACAGACCGGTTCCCGCTCACTGGCTGAGCGAGGCGCGGGAGCAACACCGAGGGTTGCGATCCCGTTGCCGGTCCTGGTCCAGTACGGGCGTGACACTAAGGGTTGCGATCAGTTGCCGGACATGAAAAAAGACAAAAAGGAAAAAAAAATGTTTTATACGCTTATTATCATCTGTTCAGTCTCCTCTCTAATACTGCAAACTGCCTTAAGATAAGAAATGATATCACCTGTCTCTCTTCCACCCAAATTAAGCAGTTAGCATAGTTCCTAACACTCTACAGAGTTTAAATTCTTTTTCATTAAATGTCTTATATCTTTTATTCCCATCTTTGGATAAGCAGTACATCCTAGGACACTTCCACGGGAAAAAACTGAACCAGATGGATGTTAGGACACATCCTTCTGAAAATCTCTGTTCTGAATGGTTTATCATTCCCATGTGAAAGGCCTCCTTGAATTTAACAAGTTACTTCATTTCCTTGTTTCCCATTTCTACCACTGATCTCAGAACATTTCCCATAATCACTGGTGCTCAATAAATATTCACTGGATGACTGAACTCATATTAGGGTTTGACATTTGTTAAATCCAAGAAAATGTTGACAAGTTTGGGAACTGGGGCTAGGATCTGCAGCCTTTCTTTCCTTCATAAACAATTCATTGCCCTGGGTCAGGGCAACCACCCATCACATCCCCAGAAGGCTGTTCTGTGGCCTTTACACTGCACCTTGGAAGTGCTTATGATTTATACCTGTTCCTTAAGAATTGTGGCCAATCACGTAATTGACACTAATTAGCCCTTCCTACTCCAGGCCCCCACACAGGGCCAGTGGCTAAATAAGACCAAACACACTCAACCTCTGAGGATGTCAGAGGGCAAGTGCCATGCTGGCAGAGGGTGGAGAGGAATTTCGTGGTTTCACCGGCATTGCACGTGTCTCTTTTGCTCTGGTATTACACTGTGCTTACATTACTAGGGACTGTCAATCTATCACCAAATCCACTTAGGCTGAGGCACAGCCACCTGTGAGACTGAGTCCAAATGCTTTCAGATCAGAGGACACCTGAAAGATCGCCAAGCCATGATCTCAGGGTAGAACCCCAGGGCATCTCTTGCCCATTGCCGCCTTTTCCAGGTGCTGTTCCTGCTGCCACCACAGACAAGATTAACAAGAGGGTTATATTTAAACTTCCAAGAGGCGCTGCTGTGCCATTATGGGTCTATTTAAAATCCTCCGGGCAGCTGCAGTTCATAATAACAAATCAGCAGGAGGGAGGGAGGAAAGCGAGGAGAAGGAAGGAGGAGGGGAGGTGGTCAGGAGCATCATGGATTGTTTCTGTGAAAACTGGACTGTCAAAAGATGGCAGAGGCTGCAGGTGAGTTAAAGATGCCCCGTGCCCCGGGGTGAGAGTGAGGGAGCGAGAATGCATCAGGAGAGTGCTAAGCTGGGACAGGGAGGCAACTCAGGAGTCTAGTATGAAAATCTGCCAGACCTACAACCTTGTTGCCTGCCTGGAAGATGTCACAGCTCCATAATACTCTGTTTCTCCCAGGGGACCCCACTGAACAACACAAGCCGTCCATTCAGTACTGATGAAAGATCAGCACCTGAATATAGAGCTCTGAACATGGGAATACAAAGCAGCTCCCTCAAACCCAGCCCAGGTATGCCACTTTGTGTCTTGATTCGGCATCCGATAATTCACCCAGTGGGAGGTCAATGTTATGGCCCTATTGCAACAGCCTTAGAACCAGATGACTTACCTACAGCTGAGCTCAGTTTTGACCTTGAAGATTCACCCCAGCTTCTGCTGTCTTTGTTCCGCTTGGGCATATGTCTTTTTTAGCCTCTACTTGACTTCTCCTATCAAAGTCCTGCAGGCACTGTGGAGTATTCACAGTGCTCACTCAGCTGTAGTGCACAACCACATTCAAGTTCATCTCCTAGACCCTCCTTCACGGGTAGTATCTGTTAACCTTAGTTTGATTAACATTATCCAAACTCCTGACCACTTTTATCACTCTTTGCTAAAGTTGCTTCAAAGCTATTAATGTTTCTCCTGACTTTCCTTTACATACAAGTTTACTAAATTTAGTTATTAACCACTACTTGAATCTCCAATAATGGTCTAAACTATCACTCTATGTTCACACCTCGGGGCTTCCATGTGGTTCTAACATCTCCGAACTCACAAGCACAGAAATTATAAGATGAAACAAACATGGTGACCCTTTGCAATATCTTGTTAAAGTGAAAATAATAGTTATTCGTTGCCTGATTAGTTTTGTTTGTATGGATGACCAAACTGGATGTCGCAGGTTAAAACATTTACCATGAACATAAGTCATAAGACTTGGATGTCTGCAATGACCAAGTAAAACCAAATAAATGTCAAAAATTCACTGTCTATTGCATAGACATATCTTAAATGTCATGCCATATCCTGATGTCAATATGTAAGTAAATTATGTAAGTGATATAAAATCCAAAGACTAAGGGGCTGGCCTATTCACTTGGTTAAGGTGATGTGTTACAACACCAAGGTCAAGGGTTTGGATGCCTAGACCAGCCAGCCAACCCCCACCCCCCAAAAAAAAAAACAGGAAGAAAAAAGATCCTTATTTACCTCAAAGAGAGTATTCTAGTAGATCAGCAAATGTTTATACAAATTAAGAATAAATTCCTTAAGGGGCTTTATCTTTTTCTTTTATCTCTAGTTGAATGCCTAATAAGTGGAAGATTTACAAAACTGTCCCCACCAAAGGAACAGGAGGCAAACAATACACAGTTTGTAATAGACAAAACACGCCACATCAATATATACTTATTGATTGTAAACATGCACTTAGAATTAAGTTCTATATAACAACAATAAATGTTCATTAAGCACATTATGTGGGATATATTGTGCAAATTTTACCAACACACATTGACTTTACAAAACACTCTGCCATTTTTTCAGTTAACAATTTTTGATCCCTATATCAAAAGTTTATGGACAATTGATTACGTAGTGTCAACGTGCTTCCTCCTTTTCATTCCTATATTTTTTCCTATAAATACTGGGAGCTCAAAAGGTAAAACTTCCAAAAAGAGAGCAAGAAGTCAAGAATGCGCTGTACCATGAGGCCAGCTCCCAAATGACTGAGGGGATAGAGAACCTTCTGACCAATGGCTCCACCACCCGATATGAAAACAAAGGGTCTTGGCCAAATGAACAT
>NW_007749943.1:0-357 GCF_000696425.1 Galeopterus variegatus | reverse complement strand
CCGCGCTCCCAAGTGGCGCACTCTACAGTGCGCCACCGGGCCTGCCCGACATGACATTTTGATATATGTACATATCACGGAATGCCTAAATCAAGCTGATACATACATTATCTCACGTATCATTTTTCTGTGGTGAGAACATTTAAAATCTACTCTCTTAGCAATTTGCAAGCATACAATATATCGTTATGATCTATAGTCACTCTGTTGTACAGTAGATCTCCTGAACTTATTCCCCTGGTCTAACTGAAATGTTGTGTCTTTTGACAAACATCTCCACGATCCCGTCAACCCCCAACCCCCCGGTAACCACCATTCTACTCTCTGCTTCTATGAATTCAACTGTTCTAAATTCCT
>NW_007749942.1:10255-10461 GCF_000696425.1 Galeopterus variegatus | reverse complement strand
ATACTTAGGGCAACAAAATAATTCTTTTTATTGAGACTACTTGACAAAATTTTATGCTAAAGAATTTTACCACCTAAGTATTTGGGAGATTTTTTCCTTATTAAAGCACGGGATTGGTCCTGTTATATGGTTACAGAGATAACCATAGCAGAGGACTAGAGAAAGCATCTTCTATAAAGGAAACATGCCTTATGAACAGTCTGTGA
>NW_007749942.1:3342-5009 GCF_000696425.1 Galeopterus variegatus | reverse complement strand
TCTTAGGCACTGTTTTCATTATACTCCTGGAATGAGATATAGTCTATATTCTTGTAAGTTTTGTTGATTGTATGATATTTTCTTATTTAAGTTTGAACCATTCAAATGAGTACCCACTTGGCCTCAGATACATGCCAAGACATCAGTGTTTTTCAAGTCAAATAAATTTATTAAATCTGACTGGTTTCTCATGCCTGCTGCATCATTGCCTTCTCACGGTTCATTTAGGTATCCTGTGTGTAAATTTAAGCACCATTTCAAAGGGGTTCAGAAAAATACTACCTTACTCTAGAAGAAGTTTGCTCTAACTGAGCAGTAAAGACCACTGCTCTAGTATCAGAAATGTCACTATGTACGTATACACTAATATTAATTTCTATCCAAGTTTTACAGAAATGCAAATATAATTTTACTTTTAAAAAGGGGTCTTAGTCTACAGAAAACATGAGATTTAAGAAATCATCTCCTTTGTGTTTTTCTACTTTTTATAGCATGACATTGAGGTGAACGGATCTAATGTATCCTTGAACCAATGGCATATTTTTTCTGTTGAAAAAAAAAGAATATTTTGTGTCTTGATCAAAAAAAAAATTTTGTTTTTTTTCCCTTTTTGTCTTTTTTCGTGACCGGCAACGGATCGCAACCCTCGGTGTCGCGCCCGCACCTCGCTCAGCCAGTGAGTGGCCGGTCTGTATGTGGGATCCGAACCCTCGGCGGGAGCGCCGCCATGCTCCCAAGCGGTGCACTGTAGCAGTGCGCCACCGGGCCGGCCCTTGATCAAAATTTTGATGGTAAATGTTTAACTTATATTTTCCTACCAGGTCATGTTTTAATGACTTTGAGAGGACATCCTGGCTAACTTTCAATACAAAGAAAAGGTTATTACCAAGATACTTGCAGTAAATAAGTTTTGTTTCCTGAATAATAATGTTGGGTAAAATGTTAAGTTTCTTTAATACCTATCTGGTATGAGGAGTTCCCTGCTGAAAGGAACAGTCCTTGCGTTTTGTGCTGCCTCCCCTGAGTGTGAGTCCTACTCTGTGTGTGAACCATCTTCATCTTGCCCTCAGTCGTTTTTAAATGCAGTGAACTTGAGTTTCACTCTGCATAATGTCAGATGTTATGGCAGAAATGGCAGAAGGCCTTGGGGTGTAATTTGGAAAGTTTTTGTTTTGAAATCCCAAAGAAATAGACACAGAGGATGGTATTAGATGAATATTGTTCTGTGTTCTCACTGTGCAGCACTAGAGTACATATACATTTTTAAATAGTTCAAAGTGTTTTTTCTAACCTATTTTATTTGTTAAGGAAAAATAAACTGTTTTCTGAAGTTTAATTTCACACAGCAATAGAAGACGCAGGTTTTAGAGACATTAATATTTAAATGCTAATCCTTTTCATCTAGGTTTGATTTTAGATTACAGTAACTTGGGATTGAATTTAGTATTTCTCCTGTCATCCTCTTGATCTGCTATGAGGAGTAAATATATTGGCTAAAAACTTGTGAGGTAGTCTCATTAGTCTGAGGAAATAAAATTGGTGCTATAAAGAAATATCCCTTTTGAGGGTTCAGATCCCCTTACCAGCCAACTGCCAAAAAACAAACAAAATGTTTTAAAATAAATATCCCTTTTCTTCCAGATCACAGGGGCTGTGATAGCTACTGC
>NW_007749942.1:0-2189 GCF_000696425.1 Galeopterus variegatus | reverse complement strand
AGAAAATCATCCCATATCAGAAATAATTTAGAAAGATATGAAGAGTATAAAAATAATTGGATGAAGAATATGGTCTAGGCACAATGTCAGACTCGTGCCTCCCTTCTCCTCTCCACTAAGTACAACTGTAAATCCTGGAAATAATGCAAGAGACAACCAAAGGAGAGCCTTGAAAAGTGCTAGAAGGAAGATGAATCGTTTTGGAGCTCTAGTACTGGAGGAAGAGCTCAACAGCAGAGGATCTTATATTTCCTCACCTGATAAAAGAAAGTGACCCAGGTCTGACCTATCCAAGCCTGTCAACAGAAGGCAGCCCAGATATGCTCATTTCTCCAGGTGATCAATCAGTGTCTCTGACACCCATTGGGTGAGGCAGGCACCACCAGCAAGAGGAATTGATGGGACCCTGGTTAACAATAAATGGCTAATGGAAGAGTTCTTTCCTGCTAGGCCTAAGACTCCCCTCCCTCAATGGAAGATGCAAGGTTGGCCAAGCAACAGCAAGAGGGACTCAACCACAAGCAGCTCAGCCTGGGAAGCTGCTTTGCCCCAGCAGGCCTAAGACCCCTTCTCTGTCCAAAGAAACTGGGATGGCCAGATGGCATAGACAGGAGTCACAAAAAGTACCCAGCCAGGGGGGTCTCAGGCCAGAGGGACAGAGAGACTTCCCTAGCTGGAAACAGATCAAAGTAACACACCACAAAACCTCTGAAAATTAAACATCACTGGGCCCACAGCCCTCAAACATAGTCCAGGTCCTGGGTGCCAAATCTAACCAAAGTGACTGCCTGCTGAAATAAAAGATTTAAATAGAGCCCAGAGTCTCTTAGAGACAGGATGTCAGGGATACAATTGAAAATCACCTCTTACACCAAGAACCAGGAAAATCACAACTTCAATGAGAAAGACAACTGACATCAACACTGAGGTGATTTTAAAACATTCATCTTTGAATTGTGTCAAAAATCAAATACAAATTATCTGGGGGGAAAATGAAAAAATAAAGAAATAGAAGTTATTCAGAAGAACAAAATGGAAATTATTGAACTGAAAAATATAATAATAAATCTCAGAGTGTGGGTGCAGTAGCAGAATGGAGATGACAGAAAACAGAATCAGTGAACTTGAGGACAGGTCGATAGGGTTTGATTACATTCTAAACAACAGAAAACAGACTAGAAAATAAAATGAACAGAGCTTCAGGGGCCTGTGCAACAGCAACGAAAAAGCCAATGTTTGTTTCATCAGAGGCCCAGGAGAGGGTCAGGCTAAAATGATATTCAAGTAAGTAATGGCTGAAAACTTCCCAAACTTAGTGAATCACACAAACCTACACACTCAGGAAACTGAGTGAAATGTAAATAGGATAAATGCTAACAAAGATAATCATAAGTAAATGTCTGGAAACAAGACAAAAATCTTGAAAGCAGATCTCTACCTGTAGGAGAATACCAATTAAAATGACAGAGGATTTATCGTTTGAAGCCATTGAGTCCAGAAGGAAATGGAACAACATTTTGCAAGAGCTGAAAGAAAAAGAACTGTCAACCCAGAATCCCATATCCAGTGAAACTACATTTTATGAATGAAGGGGAATTAAGGACATTCTCAGATGAAGGAAAACTCTTAAGAATTTGTCACTAGCAGACATGCCCATAAAGGTTGGTGAATGGAAATTCTTTAAACAGAAAGTAAATAATAAAAGAAGGAAACTTTGGAGCATCAGGAAAAAAAGAAAAGGCAAGGCAAATGCCTTCCACCCCTTACCCTAGTCCTGGCCCTGCATAATTCCTTACTTAATTTTTTCCACAAGAACACCCACCAGTCTCAGAAAACAAAAACAAAAACAAAAAAACTCTACAACTACCAGTGATTACAGGAGACAGTTTAAGATCTTGTGATTAGTTTTATCGTTAAGATATATCCCACTAGAATGTACAAACGACTGGGAAATAACTTAGGATGGTCTTCTTGGCTCAAGACAAGATGGGAGCAGCTCTAAGCCACTTCCTTCAGGCTTGAGCCCTGAAGTTCAATGTGAAGAAAAATAATGAATTAATTAATTAATTAGCTCTATGTGGTTATGCCACCAACTTAATACAGTTAATTTCGTAGTTCATTTTTCATTTTACTTTTGATATTTAGAAATTTATTTTAGCAATTTTCATCTTGTTTCATAATTGTACAAA
>NW_007749941.1:9951-10466 GCF_000696425.1 Galeopterus variegatus | reverse complement strand
AGTAGATAGCTCTATTATAGCTATATTCTAATTCCTGACATAGGACCTAAAAATTTGGAGTCCATTCATATCACTAGGCATTTCAAAAAAATTTGCTATCATTCTCCTCTCACCCAGATGAGGAATATTGGCTTTAATGACTGTCAATCTTGTTTCTCTTTAATCACTCTTTGCAATACCTTGTTGGTCATTTCTCTGGCCAGTAACAGCCATCCAGACATCCTGAGCTTGATCTACTTACAGACTTTGTGGAAAATGGTTTTTATGCAATAAACTTAAAACAGAAAGAACATCCCCATATTTTCCAAGAGGCTGTCTCTCTTTTGGTCTTATGATGAAAAGAGCAATAAACTTCAGAATGTCAAACTTGAGGAAACCTCTCCACTTACTCTGAAGAGGCCACACAGAAACTCAAGTTACAACTTGGACAAAAGCACCTCCAAAACTAAGTGGAAATAAAAAACAAAAAACCACACTGCCACAAGAACACCTTTAACTTTTTTTATTGGAATGTG
>NW_007749941.1:7492-7890 GCF_000696425.1 Galeopterus variegatus | reverse complement strand
CCTACAGGATCAGTCAGGGTTAAGGTTATCAAAGGTGAGTGGCTGGAAAACCTAAAACCTAGGAGAATTTTAGTATACCTTATTGCCCTTGGTCACGGACCTGACCTGAGCCACATATAAGTGCAGAGTAAGATGTCACTGACAATGTTCAATGTGTCCTTAAATGCCTCTGGAGCATCCCTTTTCAAATAAAGGATATAAATAGCTATTGTAACCACAACGTCTGACACACAGATACCTCTGATTGACCATCTTCCAAGAATACAGGGTTCCATGACTATATTCATTACTGTAAGACAGACTATTTTAAAAGTATCATTTTACCATAGAATTTGCATTCAATGATTTCTCACTACTACTGTAGGTCGGATTAACTGAAAAAAATTTTGGACTGGGTT
>NW_007749941.1:4040-6392 GCF_000696425.1 Galeopterus variegatus | reverse complement strand
GTTCCCAAATCTAGCAAGTAAGGTGATCTCCTCACTGACTTTTCTTAGCTAAAAGAATGTAAAGACAGCGGCTGCCCACATCCATAACCGTTTCGTTACCTCAACAGGCTAACCTGGATAGTTAAATATTTGCCTTAAATTCTTTCTGGAGCAAGATATAAAGAAAAACAAATACATTTAACCACACCATGTCAGCTCACAATCGTGACGCAGCATACAACTCACTGGGTTTTTGTGGACATTATTAATAGTCTGGATCTTTTCCCCCTTCTCCTCACACCTCCTCCCTTCCATCTACATACCTTTCCCTCTTAAATTCATAAAGCTAAAAAGCCTTTCCCTTTCCAACATGCAGCTGTTGAGGACTGAGAAGTTCTCGGTGCTTTTAGCACCTGCCAATACGAGTACGCCACCATTAATTCTCCAACAGCAATTTTCCTGCAGTTCTTTTAATTCACTCTGCTTAATAAAAAGTTATGTCAACAATACTTTCCCCCAACCTAAAGCCTCCACCATGCTCTGAATAAAACAACATCATAACACATACCTTGAAAGCGATTTCCCACAGAATCAGAAAGCAACCAGCTCCCGGTCACTAACATGAATCTGGTCAGTAACATGAAGACATGAAAACGAACTTACTCTTGGGAATCATGCCCTGCAGATTCTCTCCCGCCTTGTGAGCATTTCACACTCACGTATGCAGAAGACGCAGACAGTGTTGCATGTTCATTAACACTGAAAAACAATAGCAATGCCATTATTTGATTGAGCCTTTCCAATTAATAGAAAGAAAGCCACGTGCCACACTGTCCTGGTCAATCACCCCCTCCTTTTTGTCTCAGCAGAAATAGCCACTAATAATTAAGACTCTGAGGGCTGGCTATCTATCCTTCTGGACAGGGACCACGACAGGGCCTGTGCTTTAAAGGCTCCTGCAAAGCCCACAGAGACAGCCCCAAGCAGCAGGAGCGAACACTGTTACTTCATGCATGTGCTCATGATTAAAAGCTCCAGTGTTCATAATGGCAAATATTTTCGCTTTCAATAAAAAGGCTGACTTGTATTTTAATACCTCTTTCCCATCATAGAAAAGGGATGTAAAGTAAGAGTATGCTGCAATCAAATCCTTCTCAAAGATCAATGACAAAGCTCAGAGATTGACTATCTGATTTAAAGTATAAAAGTCAGTTTTAAGTCCTTTCATATTCTTCACGTGATTTTTAAAGTCCCCCTCAAAAATGCAAATTGATTTATAAGAGAGGCTATATTAGAAATAAACACTTTATCTGAAACTGTTTAGAAGGAAAAATGGAAGGGTGATGCAGAGAAAATGTGCCTGGAAAACGCATAAGCTGAATGGTGGTCCTGGAGCAACAGGCTGCTAATGTACAACTTTCAAAGACTAGCCAAGAAAAAAGAAAACTAACTCAGAGAACATGTCACACGAGAATTCACACTATGAATAAATTTTCCCTACCTGCACAAAAGTGTGGTAAAGTTACTACGGTCAGACATGCACTTACTAAAGTCACTTAATGAAAGAAAAGACAGGCAGGAAACACAAGTACCTGTTTGTCCAAACTGCCCTGTGCGGCAGCACAAAGCGCATAAGACAAGTGCATTCAACAGGGCGGGGCAGGCCTACGCCAGCTACCGATTCCAAGGACAGTAAGGACAGCTCTTTAGTGGAAAAATGTAAGAGGCACATGAGAAGCAGCTGGGATTAACACAAAAAAGGAAAAAAAGAAATCCATATCACTCTGTTTCACAAATCAGAGCTAGACGGGACCTTAGGATACCACCGACTTGATTCTCAGACTCCAGGACCTCAACAAGAAAGATCTACCCTATTTTGCTAAGTCTTTCAGGGAACGCATTTCTACAGCCTTCTTCAAGCAGCACAGTGAGGATGTTTATGTCCAAAATGCCAAAATGCCAAAGGCACATTTCAAAAATTTTTATTTCAAACAAAGATTTTCTTTGAAAAAGCATGTTAGGAGGGAAGAAAGGAAGGGCAGGAATGTGCAGGGTGAGCTGCAGAAACCAACTTATCCATTATAATCAAAGACAAATTTCGGTAGGCATTAAAGCTTAACAAGAAAGTCAAATCACAGCTCTGCCACTGACTGGATCAAAACTATTTCAGATAAACTGCACAAACAACTCTATGCCTCAAATGCATCATCTAAAAAATGGAGATAAAAACTTAATGCCTGTCGCCCTGGCATTATGAAGGATGAAATGAGAGTGTGGTTGTTGCAAGCATGTTCTGAACTCCTGGAGTGCAACAAACATGCAATAAATGCCGGCTATTGTTATTCTCATTTGCTCTGCAATAAGCACAGAACT
>NW_007749941.1:2883-3178 GCF_000696425.1 Galeopterus variegatus | reverse complement strand
AACTAGGGAGCTGAAACACCATAAACTTTGGAAAGCACTGCTCTCCAGCATCCTCAAAGAATACACTGAGGTCACACATCCTATGAGGACAAGAATGCTCAGAACTAAAATATAATAAGCATTGGTAATAAAACAGCAGAACGACAGATGACATCTCCCCCTGCTGATGAACACTGTGCAGCCTCCTCTGTGACCAAACTAGCAAAATACAGAATAAAAGAAAAGCAACCCAAATGTGTAAGTGAAAATGACATGCACGGCCCAGACCACAGTTACGGCTCATACACTGAAGGTG
>NW_007749941.1:0-365 GCF_000696425.1 Galeopterus variegatus | reverse complement strand
GCCTCAATACCCAGAGCGCACACAAGGGTTAAAGGATCTAAAACCCATCATGAATAAATTACTATAAGCTCGCCTTTTAAGGGCCACCAGCTCTCCACGTGATTCCCCTATCCTTCCAGATAAAAAGACAGATGGGTCCTATCCTCTGGCTCAGGACCACAGGGCTATAAATGAAGCCGTTCTTCCCCTGTGCCCCATCATCTCTAATCCCTACCCCCTAATACCCTAATACCTCACATTACCAGGTGTTAGACCTTAAAGACGCCTTCCTCACCATTCCTCACAACTCATCGTCCCAAGACGACTTTGCTTTTACATGGACTGGCCCAGATTCGTGGGTCTCACAACAACTCACCTGGACAGTC
>NW_007749940.1:8030-10466 GCF_000696425.1 Galeopterus variegatus | reverse complement strand
TGTCTTATTATCACTACACCTTTATCAGGCCCTATTGCAGTTATTAACAGTGGAATAAATATCTCCTCTAGGGTAATAAATTACATTTTTCTCTTTTTCCCTGGTATAGAGTCTGCTGAAAGGAAAAAGAATGAAAGGGTGAAAAGGATAAAATAAAAACAATTGCCTGGATGAAAATACAAAGAAGTGAATGTTGTTATCACAGCCACAACTTCTCATCTGGAAGCGTGTTTCCTTCATAATTTATAGGTTTTTAATTCTTTAGACCAGCCTTTATTAGACTGTGTTCAGTATCCGCCAGTCCCACCAAACAGTCATAGGTGTTCAGTGAAAAAAATGGATTCATGGCAATATTATATATCATCTCATCAGAAGCAGAGTTCTTCCTTTTGATTTTCCAGACTAGATTGCTGAATTTTGGTCAGTAATAAACCCTTCGATAAAAAGCAGTCAGTGACTGCATATTTTTGCAAATGAGACGGCTTTTCTTTCTCTCACTGAAACATGCTAAAATTTCTCATAATTCAGGGATTTGACTTTGGGGAAAAAATAAGACACATATGTTACACAGCATTTTATTAATAAAGCCCAGGATCATTAAATATCTACGTGATGAGTAATATGCTGAATGTGCACTATCTTACACTTCCATCTCTTTCCTCCAATTGAGATCATCAACATTTTCTATATCATTATTCAAATTTGGCTGAGCCCCAACTTGCAGTGCATTCCTCTTTAGCTTCAATAGAGGACCTGTCTCGCTTCTCTGCAGTCCTAAAGTATATGATGGTTCTATATATTGAAATTGCCTTATTCCCAAACAATAGTGGCCAGAAGGCAATATCTAGCTGTGAACTCTTGCAGATTTTTTAATTTAAATGTGTTCCCACAGCTAGTCTCAGGTATCAATTCTCATGACACCTCCAATGAATTTGATAACATGCCTATTTTATTCACAGGCAAACATCAACATAATACAAAACTATTATTTTCTCAATATGGAAAACATTCAATCATTTTAATACAGGATTATATTATGCTAGTAAATGACAAGAAAGCTTTTCAACGAGAACGGTGTTTCAGTCTGAACCATCTTATTAACCACAACTTCCATTTGTCTGTTGTTTGGCTGCTTAATTCAATTCAACAAGCATCTGTTCTTAATAAATGAGTTGATGCTAGAGAATCAAAGTTAAATAAGACATGGACATGGCCCAGTTGAGCCAAATGTTAATTATCATTTTGCCAATTTTCTAAGACTAAAATGAAAATTCAATATGAAATCATTTTAATAACCAATTAAATCAAGAGTGTAGCTGGAGAATGTTTTCATTTATCACCCTCTGCTTTATCTTTATTGAAGAGGTAATGCTACCCAGTCACTCAACAAATTCTCACAAATGGAAATGCAGTAGTTTTTATAAACTTTGAGGACAGATGTAGTCCAGCGAGTCTTCATTCTAAACAAATCTAAAGCATCATCATAATGACAATCATCTGGAAATATTATGCTACCAAAATAATGTGTTAAGGAAATCCCTCTTCCTAACAATGAGACATGTTACCTGAGGGAGAGGGAAAGTTTGAACCATCACTCAACATGGTTAAGAGAGAAGATTTTAGCAAATAAGGAGGTTAGTCATTTTTTTACATATTTTGTATTGTTTTCCCCTGGAGACAGAAGATGCAATTGAAGGTATGTTTTAGTAGTGTGGTTTACACAGTAGACATCTAAGGGACTGGTTGTAAAACAACATTTTAAATCTGGGAAAAAAAGTTTTTTCCACTGTGGACTTAAATCTGTAAGAAATCTATAGGTAAAGGTAATCTAAAAAAAATAATAACAACAATAATTAGGGCAGCCTAAATGGCAGCTTTTTATATCAGAAAAAGACATGTACTAGTTGAGGATTTTATAGAATCACTCCTTGCATTCACTAACTGAAATAGTTTAAACTTCTTGAGAGCTCACTATGCATCAGGAACCAGGTTAAAACATTTACATAGGTAGCCTCATTTCTGCCTCACAACAACAGAAGAGGTGGTGCTACTGTTAAATCCATTTTCTAGATGGTCTCAGTAAAATCAGAGAGATTACATTCATTTCCTAACTTCACAGGGCTAATAAGAGGCTGAGCTTGAATTTATCTGAAGACATTTTTAAATTTCCATTTCAATTTTTCATTGACCCATTGCTTGTCCAGGAGCATGTTATTTAATTTTCATATACTTGTGAACTTTCCAAAATTCCTTCTGTTATTGATTTCTTGTTTTTTTTTTTTGTTTGTTTTTTTGTTGTTTTGTCTTTTGTCTTTTTCCGTGTCCAGCAACGGATCGCAACCCTCAGTGTTGCCCCCGTACCAGACCGGGGACCGGCAACGGGATCGCAACCCTCGGTGCTGCTCCTGCTCCTCGCTCAGCCAGTGAGCGGGAACC
>NW_007749940.1:5404-7030 GCF_000696425.1 Galeopterus variegatus | reverse complement strand
CCGGCAATGGATCGCAACCCTCAGTGTTGCCCCCGTACCAGACCGGGGACCGGCAACGGGATCGCAACCCTCGGTGCTGCTCCTGCTCCTCGCTCAGCCAGTGAGCGGGAACCAGTCCGCATGTGGGATCCAAACCCTCGGGCGGGAGCGCCGCCGCGCTTCACAAGCGGCGCACTTATCCAGTGCACCACCGGGCCGGCCCCGATTTCTTGTTTTTTACCATAGAGGTTAGAAAAGTTATTTGATATGATTTTAATGTTCTTAAATTTTTTAAGATATGTGTTTTGGCCTATCATTTGAACTACCCTTGAAAATGTCCCATGTACACTTGAAAGGAATGTGTATTTTGCTGCTGTTGGATGGAATGTGCAGTGTATGTCCGTTAGATCCGTTTGATCTAAAATGTATTTCAAGTCTAATGTTTCCTTATTGATTTTCTGTCTAGATGATCTGTCCATTGCTGAAAGCAGGGTATGGAAGTCCCCTAGTTGTATTATATAGTCCATCTCTCCCTTCGATCTACTAATATTTGTTTTATATATTTAGGTGTTCTGATGTTGAGTGCATATATATTTATAATTGTTATATCCTCTTGATGAATTGACCCCTTTTATCACTATATTATCACACTCCTTGTCTTTAGAGACAGTTTTTGAATTTATATCTATTTCATATGGTATAAGTGTAGTTATTTCTGCTCTTTTTTGGTTTCCATTTGCATGAGATAGCTTTTTACATCTCATCACTTTCAGTACATATGTGTTATTACAGGAGAAGTGAGTCTCCTGTGGGCAGCATATAGTTTTGTGCCACATAATGACAATTCCGTCAACCAGAGACCATATATACAACAGGTCTCATAAGATTATAATGGAGCTGAAAAATTCCTATGGGCTAGTGATGTCATAGTCATCATAACATTAGAGCATAGTTACGTTAAGTCTTGTATATTTTGTGTAGCCTAAGTGTACAGTGTTCATAAAGTCTATGGTAGTTTAGAATAATGTCCTAGACCTTCATATTCAGTCATCACTCACTCATTGACTCACTTATGGAAACTTCCAGTCCTGCAAGGTCCGTTTGTGGTAAGTGTCCTGTATAGGTGTACCTTTTTCAAAATATTTTATACCATATTTTTCCTGTACTTTTCCTATATTTAGATATGCAAATACTTACCAACATGTTACAACTCCCTACTGTATTTAGTACAGTAACATGCTGCACAGGTTTGTAGCCTAGGAAGAATTACACTATAACATATAGCCTAGGGATATAGTAAGCTACACCATCTAGATTTGTGTAGGTACTCTATGATGTTTGCACAATGATGAAATTGCTTAACAATGCATTTCCCTGAATATATCTATGTCATTAAGTGGCATACAACTGTAGTTGGGTCTTGTTTTTTATCCATTCAACCACTCTCCATTTGCATTCAAGGTAATTATTGATATATCAGAACGTACTACTGCTGTTTTATCTATTGTTTTCTGACTGTTTTGTAGATCCTTTGTTTCTTTCTTCCTTTATTTCTGTCTTCCTTTGTGATTAAGTGATTTTCTCTAGTATTATTCCTTGATTCCTTGCTTTTTATCTTTTGTGTATCTACTATAGGTTTTTGCTTTG
>NW_007749940.1:0-4616 GCF_000696425.1 Galeopterus variegatus | reverse complement strand
TTTTTTTTTTTTTTTTTTTTTTTTTACTTATTTTTTCTCCTCTGTATGTTTACAAATAACCTGTCTTTGAGGTCAAAGATTGTTATTTTCTTATCAATTCTGCTTTTGGTACTTTCATTATATGTTTCATTTCACTCATTATATTTTTTACCGCCTAAATTTTTGTTTTTGTTTTTATATTAGTTTAATATCTCTGTTAAATTTCTCATTTTGATCATATATTGTTTTCTTGATTTTATTGAACCAATTCTCTATCTTCATGAAGTTTGCACTGAAAATCTTGAATTCTTTGTCACACGGTTCATATATTTCCATTTCTTTGTGGCAAGCTAGTAGAAGGCTATTGTTTTATTTTGGTGGTATTGTATGTCCGTGTTTTTTAATGTATCTTTGTGACTTACTTTGATGTGTTCTCTTTTGAAGAAGTAGGAACTTATTCTAGTCTTTGCAGACTAGATTTTTCTGGGCGATCCCTTCACCATTCGCTCTCACAGAGATTCTCAGCAGCCTGTCTGGCACAATCTGAGGGAAGTTGATGGAGTTTGGATGTGTTGTCCCCTCCAAAACTCATGTGGAAATTTGATCCCCAATGTGGCAGTGTTGGAAACTGAGTCATGGAAGTGGATCCCTCATGAATGGATTAATGCTCTCCTTGGGGGAGGGGGGAGTAATGAGTGAGTTATTGCTCTATTCGCTGCTGTGAGAGCTTGTTTTTTATAGGACCCTGGCACCTCCTCTCTCTCTCGCTCACTTCCTCGCTCACCATATGATCTGCTTGTACCCACTGACTGCCTGCCACTTTCTGCCATGACTAGAATCAGCCTGAAGCCCATGCCAGATGCAGCTGTCCCAGAACTGTAAGCAAAATAAACCTCTTTTCCTTATAAATTACCCAGTCTCAGGTATTTCTGTTATAGCAACACAAAACGGACTAAAACAGAAGGCTTGCTACTGAAATCTTTGGGCATGCTGGCCTGGTACCCAGGGCAGCAGGTGGGTGGGCCTGGTGTCTGTGCCTGCATTGATAGGCCAGAAGCATGGATTTACTGGGATGAACCAGTTGATTGGGTCTGTGGAGACTGCCCTGTTGTCCAGGTCCATGAGGATGGGCCTAGAGCCTTTATCTATGGGGATCAGCTTGAAGACTGCATCCACAAGGGCTGACCTACTGTTGGTGTAAGCCTTGAACCTGAGTCTTCTGATGTTAGCCTGGCACTTGGGAGGCCCGAACCCTGAGTCCAAAGGGGCAGGTCTATATACCAGATCTATGGGGTAGTCATGAAGCCTCACTCCATAGGTTCTGGCCTGACACCAGGATCTTATGCATAGGCCGATACACTGGGTTCTAAACCCTGGGTCTTCTGCAGCCTGAGGCCACAGGAACTGGTCTGAAGACTGAGTTCAACCTGATGCTCAAGCTGGCATGGTTCTTGGTTTCTTAGGGTCTGTTGTGGAGCCTAGGAAGGTAGTTGCTGACCTGTTACCTGGAGCCACTGGGGCTGTCCTGGAGCCTGAGTGCTCAGGTCAAGCCTAGATATTAGATCTTCCAGGTCTGGCCTGGGTTCTGTGGCCTCAGGAGCCTGTTTGGGACATGGGTACACAGGAGCAGTCCTGAATCCTCGGTCTACAGGGGCCAATCCAGCATTGAAGCCTACTAAGGCAGCCTGGACCCTGGTTCTTCTGGAACAGGCCTATATGCTGAGTTGCTGGAGCATGGGGCCACAGAGACCAGCATGAAGGGTGGGGCAGTGGGGACTCACCTGGCACTGGGAAGGCCTGGGCCCTCTCCTCACAGTTATATGCCGGGTTTCCAAGGCTAGGGTGATGACCTGGCACTGGGGCAGGCCTGAAGCCTGGGGTAATGGGGGCCAGCTCCGTGCTCATGGTGGACAAGAGCCTGGGGCCACTGAGGTCAGCCTGGCAGTTGGGTAGCCCAGAGACCAAGCCCACTGAGCAGTCCTGGAGGCTGGCCTGTCATTAAACTGGGATTAGCCTCATGATTTTCATTCTTAAATAAAGGCAACAAATGAGAGAAAATTACTATAATAGCAGGCAAGAAAATAAAGGCCATTCCAGTGATATTTCTGGTATCTTATAACTCTTAAGAATTAAATATTCCTGTAATACCTTTATATAACATACATCTCAGATGAGAGACAAGAAACTCCTCAACTCAAAAAAAGGGGCATTATTGAGTTACCAGTAGTCTGAGGTTGCACAAGGAACCCCCTTCTCCATGACCTCAGAAACCCTTAATAGGTCTGAAACCTAGAACTAACCTCAAAGTAACCCTTTCAAAAACCAGAATCCGATGAGTCTCAAAACATTGCCTAACTCAGGAATTAATTAACTTGATTTTCTCTTCTCAAAATAATTTTAACAACATCAGATTTATTAATACAAATAATAATTTCCCTATAGATTTGTAAAGTTTTAAATACATAAATTTACTTATAATTCATATTTTCAGCTCAACTTACAGATGCAGTCTCTTATATTTTCATAGTCTTATTTTTGCATAGTCTTTCCAGTACTCATTATTAGTAGGAAGCCCATTATTTCCCTATTCATCCTCTTGTCTCTCCAACTACCTCTCTATTTCCAGGGATCCCAGACTGCTTGATCATGGGCTTTTTTGGTAAATAATGGCAACCCATACAAAGAGAACTAGTGGTCTGATGAGTTCAGTGAGTCCATTGCTTTTGTTTCTGGCTGAAACCATCACTTTTAATCACATCCTGCATCATCTAGTGCACTAGTATCCTCAGCTATGATGATACCCTGATGGCTCTGACCCCTGCCAGGCCACCCCTGGTGTCCCAATTTTGGATTCTAAGATATTGGCTTGGGATTTGGGTGTGAGAGTGATGGCCACTTACTGTGGTAGAACCTGTCCTCAGGAACTGGCCTACGGCTTCCTGTGTTGTGCCCTATTCTCCAACACAAACTGTCTTTCCTAATATTAAGCTGTCACATAGAAATTTTCTGACATTTCCTATCACGTAAAATTGGCCAGTTGATGCTGACAGCCTTTTGTAAATTTAAAAATCCAGGAGATGCTGACAGCCTTTTGTAAATTTAAAAATCAAGGATAAAGCACATTACTTGCATCTCAACACATCTCTCTCAGTAGCTCCCTAGGATCTTTATGGCAATTGTCTGACCTCATCTTCATTCTCTATATACTAAATAAATGAGCAGCTTCTATTCAAACAAAGAAGATAATTTATAAATAAATAAATAAATAAATAAAAACAAAGTCCAATTGAAATGCTTTTCTAAGGTATTTTTTTTCCTACAGTAGTGAGATTCTAATTAAGCAGACATTTCTATTTCTAGACAAGATACATGTTAAAATATTTTTCTTTCTTTCCTTCTTTCTTTCTCTCAGCTCCCACACATGAGTGAGTACATGCAGTATTTATCCCTCTGTGCTTTGCTCTTTTCACTCAACAAAAATTTCTCCAGGTTCACATTCTTTTCTTTCTCTCTTTCTTTCTTCCTCTCTTTCTTCCTCTCTTTCTTTCTTTCTTTCTTTCTTTCTTGTTTCTTTCTTTTTTCTTTCTTTTTCTTTCTCTCTGTTCTTCCTTCCTTCTCACATTCTTTCCTTTCTTCCTACCTTCCTTGTTCTCTTTCTCTCTTTTCTCTCTCCTTCCTTCCTTCCTTCTTTTACCATCTTTCTTCTTTACTTTCTTCAATCTCTCTCTCTCTCTCTCTCTCTCTCTCTCCCCTCCCACTTGTGAATAGTGATAGCGATATGCAGTATTTCTCTTTCTCTTTCTCTGCCTGGCTTGTTTCACCTGACATAATTTTCTCCAAGCTCATTCATACTGCTGGGAATGGAAGAATTTTGGCTATTGAAATAGAACTCTGATAATCATGGTAGTGCAGGTTTCTCTTTGACACGTGGAGTTCCATTTCTTTGGGTATATGCCCAGTAGTGGTATTGCTGCATCATATGATATTTTTATCTGTAGTTATCTGAGAAACATCCATACTGACTTCCATAATGACTGTACTAATTTACAATCCCACCAATAGTTTAGAACTGTTCCCATTATATATGCATAATATATAATATGTATATATAATAGTATGTCTAACTGTGGTGAGGTGATATCTCAATGTCTTTTCGATTTTCATATCCCTGATGATTAGTGATGTTGAGCATTTTTTCATATACCTGTTGGTCATTTCTGTGTGTTCCTTCAAAAATTGTCTGTTCATCTCCTTTCACCATATTGTGATTGGAATATTTGTTTTCTTATCATGAAGTTGTTTGAGTTCCTTGTATATTCTGGAAATTGGTACAGCCATGGTGGAAAACAGAGTGGAGTTTCCTCAGAGAACTAAAAATACATCTACCTTATGACCCAGCTATTCCACTGCTCAGTATACACAAAGGAAATGTAATCAGCATATCAGAAATACACCTGCACTACCATGTTCATTTTAATGCTATTCAGAATAGTCTGGAGATGGAATCAACCTAAAAGCTCGTCTACAGATGAATGGATAAAAAACTGTGGTGTGTATATACACAAGGTAATACTACTCAGCTAGAAAACGAAATGATATCCTGTAATTTGCAGCAACATGGATGGAACTGGAAACCA
>NW_007749939.1:11903-12325 GCF_000696425.1 Galeopterus variegatus | reverse complement strand
ACTTAGTGCCCTCGTCTCTCTTTAAGGAACTCTACATTGGCCCTTGCTCAAGTGTTCTCTACCAGTGTTATGATAAACTCAGTCATACATGGAACACCTCCTACATCCTCTCTCTCATTTATTGTTCATTTCAGTGAGTACAGCCTGCCTAGTGAATACTAAGCAGTGTTTCAAAAGCACTGGACATTAAAAAGAGGGGCAAGCAGGGTCAAGTGTGGTCCCCCATTCAGTGCATTGGCGGAAAGAAGAAAAGAGTGAATACATCCCTCCAGAGACCAGGATAAAAACAGTTCATTAGGTTCCCGTTGCAGAACTTTGGCCAGGGGCCTAGAATAAAACCTTTGACGCTGTGAGTTATTGTTGGTTTTACAGGGAATTCATGAAAAGATTCATTAGGTACTTGGTTTAAAGGGGATTCATGA
>NW_007749939.1:9022-10183 GCF_000696425.1 Galeopterus variegatus | reverse complement strand
AAGGTAACAGACAGAAATGTCCTTTTAGTTCTCAGCCCAAACAGTATGTGGAGCTTCGACCCCTGGTGGTGGCTCCAGCTGGATGTCTAGAGGCAGTGGTTCTCAAACTTCATCATACATTACAATTGCTGGAGAATTCCAGTGCCCTATTCCCCAAAACTCTAACTCGGTACCTTTGAACATGGGGCATAAGAATCTTCAATTTAACAAGCTTCCCAATGATTTTAATTGAGTTATCTGTAGATTATATTCTAAAATACTTAGAAGAGAAACACAGATTCACTTCTGAGTAAGAGCTGCAGAGATATGTTATGTTGCACACTTTCAGAACATTCACTGTACCCATGTCCTACCTGTTTCAGCGTCCTTGGACCTGTGTTCTTCTTCAGGAGGTTTACATGGTACCCACGCAGACGGGACTCGCCTGGGAAATTGCCCTTCTATGTAATCCAGTAAGTGTGTGTGTTGACTAACTGCAGCCCAGGTGTAAAGCTGATCTTGCTATGTTTAAAAGTGAAAAAAATTGAAATGCAATTAATTCAATTGTGAAAAAAATAAGCCTTGACTGATACCCTGCAAAATCATTTATATGCAAATCACATATATATGTGTACATAACACATACATAAAATATTAATACAGCATTTCACATATTCAATGAAGATTCATAAGATACACATTCATTCACACAGTCATTTCATGACTACACTTGTCTCAATTTCCTTTCTCTAATAAAATCTAAATTTCTTTCTTTGCAGGGAGAGATGCTACAGAGGCCTGTGGGGAATTATGAAATCAGACAATCAGAGAACTCTCTGAAGTAGCATCTTTAATTCATGTTGGAAATTGCTTGGGAGACAAACCATAAAAAAGTGAATGAATCTGCCGAGAATAAAATAATTAGACAGAGATCTTCTGGCAAAGAAAGGCCTTGCCAGCTGCAGACCGCCAGAATCTGGACAGAATGAGAAGGCAGCTTGTAACTACACCTAGAACCAGGTGACAAATGGTAAGTCTCACAAAGGAGGCTGCTTTGAGGCCTCTAAACACCTTGGAAAAATGCTTATTAGGATTTCAGAATAACAATTTGTTTAACCATTTTAGGGTGCATACACTCAGTATATGCATGTCCTATATTCTGCTTGTGACATTTTCCTTACT
>NW_007749939.1:6483-8540 GCF_000696425.1 Galeopterus variegatus | reverse complement strand
ATACAATTGGTCAAATTAGTGGCTTATTTAATTAACAAAACGAATCTTAGACATGAGTTCTTATTGGAGAAACTGAAGTATTAGGTTGTATGAGAACCCTTTCGGCCGCTCCCCATCATGGCGCTGGTTACCCTTCTCTTCCGCCTTCTCCTTCCCGCAAAACCGGCGCCACAATACCTTCCTGCCGGTGTGAATCACACGCCAATCAACACAGGCTNCCAGAATCTGGACAGAATGAGAAGGCAGCTTGTAACTACACCTAGAACCAGGTGACAAATGGTAAGCCTCACAAAGGAGGCTGCTTTGAGGCCTCTAAACACCTTGGAAAAATGCTTATTAGGATTTCAGAATAACAATTTGTTTAACCATTTTAGGGTGCATACACTCAGTATATGCATGTCCTATATTCTGCTTGTGACATTTTCCTTACTCAAGTATATTACCCTAATATCTTTTGACTAACATGAAGGAAAGCAAAGAGAAGGACTGTATGGCAGAGGTGAAACTCAAACTAAAACCCAAACCTTACTGTAATCACCAGGTTGGGACTATAAAGTAAATGAGTTAACAAATGGGTAAGTGCTGCTAATCTTGCATGAATTAAGAAATTCATAAGAGAGGCTTCAGCATCAACAGTAAGATACAATGTATAGATCAGTTAATTTAAGTTTTACATTTAGGGACAGTCATTGACCCTAACAGAGAATTCAGATTTTCAGGTCAGCTAGGATTATAACAGAAAGGGCCACATTTCAGATTTTCAGGTAAGCTAGGATTATAACAGAAAGGGCCACATTTCAGAACTGAAATATGCATTTCAGATATGCATATCTCTTTCAGCTACTTGTATCTTGATCAACACCACAGGCTTCACATATTTAGCATACCGAATATCAGAAATAGCTTTTCATTGGTACTACGGGTCAAATGCATCCCCCAAATGTTCATGTATTGGAAAATTGATTTCCATTACAACAGTGTTAAGAGGGTGCGAAATCCACTTTTGATATTTGAAAGGTGAGGCCTTTAAGAGATGATTAGATTGTGAGGACTGTGCTCTCGTGAATGGATTAATCCATTCACAGAGTAATGGACATGGCTCTCAGAGCTCTATAAGGAGAGCGAGTGAGAAGGTTAGCTCTCTTTCTCAGCCCGTTCTGGCCATGTGACACCCTGTGTCAGCTACAAGAAGGTTCTCACCAGATATATTTCCTGGACCTTGGACTTTCCAGCTTACAAATTATAAGAAACAAATTTCATTTCCATATAAATTACCAAATTTCAGGTATTCTTTTATAAGCAGCAGAGAACAAAGTAATACAATTGGTCAAATTAGTGGCTTATTTAATTAACAAAACGAATCTTAGACATGAGTTCTCATTGGAGAAACTGAAGTATTAGGTTGTATGAGAACTCTTTCGGCCGTGCCCCATCATGGTGCTGGTTACCCTTCTCTTTGGCCTTCTCCTTCCCACCGGCGCCACAATACCTTCCTGCCGGTGTGAATCACTCGCCAATCAACACAGGCTCCCTGCTCCTGGCCCCTTAGCAACACAATCCATCCAATCCCCGCACGTCCAGTGTCCTCAGCAAACCTATCAGCTCACATCTATAAAAGCAGATGTGCCCGTTGAATAAAAAACCTTCTCCGGCGAGCTGCCTTGTGTTTGTGTCTCACCCTTTAACTGGTGCTGAATTTTATTCCTTTCATTGGTGCCAAAACCCGGGATGGGATTGTCCACTGTCGACCCCGTCTCCATCTCAACCAAGGTGGCTTGCCCTCATCCACATTTTTGGGTGCTGGCTCTTCGCACTCACCACTGCTTCCACCCTTAGGTAAGACTCCCTTACAATGCTGCCACCCTCTTCTGGGCTACAGCGGAGCAGTTATCAACCAACTAGACTCCGACACCCTTAAGAGGTGTAAAGTTACACCCCATTAAGACCTTTATGGTCGAGGCAGACCCTCCGGCTATCCACTCCCTTCTCTCCAGGAGCCTTTGAGCATGAGGGTTCAGGGTGGAGGCTCCTTTCTGCTTCTCTCTCTCTCTCTCTCT
>NW_007749939.1:5062-5483 GCF_000696425.1 Galeopterus variegatus | reverse complement strand
CTTTTTCCATCTCTGATCTCACACAATTAGAGAAGAAACTGGGCTCCTTTACCACTGACCCCACCACCTATGTTAGGGAGTTTCAGTGGATCCTGCAAGCTTACAGTCTCACACACCATGACATATACATGTTGATAGCTAACACTCTCTTTCTTGAAGAGCGAAGACATGTATGGGAATTGGCCTGAGCCTATGCATATGAAACACATAGGACTAATCCTAACCACCCTACAGGTCCCAATGCAGTTCCAGAACAGGATCCCCAATGGGATTATAACACCCTTATTGGCATAAATTCCCATGATGTTTTTGCTTCCTGCCTTGTAGCCGACCTCAAACGGGCTGCTTGAAAAGTTGTAAATTTCCAAAAGGTGCAGGAAGTAATACAAAAAAAAAAGGAAGAAACCCCTTCCGAATTTTT
>NW_007749939.1:3271-4626 GCF_000696425.1 Galeopterus variegatus | reverse complement strand
TTCCCATGATGTTTTTGCTTCCTGCCTTGTAGCCGACCTCAAACGGGCTGCTTGAAAAGTTATAAATTTCCAAAAGGTGCAGGAAGTAATACCAAAAAAAGGAAGAAACCCCTTCCGAATTTTTACACAGGTTAACCAAGGCCCTTCAACAATATACCAATCTAGACCAAGAAACCCCAGATGGTTGTCATGTTTTAATGATCTATTTCCTAGCCCAGAGCTACCCCTACNACACGATCCCCAATGGGCTTATAACACCCCTATTGGCATAAATTCCCATGATGTTTTTGCTTCCTGCCTTGTAGCCGACCTCAAACGGGTTGCTTGAAAAGTTGTAAATTTCCAAAAGGTGCAGGAAGTAATTAATACAAAAAAAAAAAGGAAGAAACCCCTTCCGAATTTTTACACAGGTTAACCAAGGCCCTTCAACAATATATCAATCTAGACCCAGAAACCCCAGATGGTTGTCATGTTTTAATGATCTATTTCCTAGCCCAGAGCTACCCCTACATTAGGACTAAATTTAAAAAGCTAGAGCAGGGGCCCGCTACTCCTCAGACTGAAATTATTATGGTGGCTTTTAAGGTTTTTCTTAATAGAGAGGAGGAAAAGGAACGCCGCAAGCAGAAAGTTGATGAGGCAAATTTTTAGATGCTTGCACAAATAATCCAAGGACAGCCGCAACCCAGGCACCCACAAACCCACAAGCCGCCCCCTGGAACCGCTTTAAATGTGGAAAAGAGGGACATTGGGCAAAAGCCTGCCCCTCTCCTCGGCCTCCAACCACTCCCTGTCCCAAATGCCACAAAAGGGGCCATTGGGGATCTGATTGCCTTGCCACCCAAAGGGGAGAGGGGCCAATCACCCCACAATCTAAGCCTGACCTGTTGGGACTAGCAGAAGATTGATGGGGCCCTGGGTCTCTGTTCCCGACCATGACCATCATGACACAGGAACCCAGTGTGTGGCTTGTGGGGGATGGGCGCCCCATTTCCTTCCTCTTAGACACCAGAGCCACTTTTTCGGCCCTGAGGGAGTTCTGGGGCCCAACTACACCTTCCACCTCTCCTATTGTCGGGGTAGGAGGTAAACAGATTTTCCCTCATAACCCCCCCCATTAACATGCAACATGCCAGATGTTTCCACACCCTTCTCACACTCCTTCCTTGTCATGCCCATTGTCCCATCCCTCTACTGGGAAGAGATATTCTCTCCCTTCTCAGGGTTATGATCAGCATCACCTCCCATGCCTCGCCTACCACAGAGTTTTTTAGAGCACTCCTGGCCGATGACTCAGACTCACGGCCGACACCCTTAAGAGGTGTAAAGTTACACCCCATTAAGACCTTTATGGT
>NW_007749939.1:1628-2400 GCF_000696425.1 Galeopterus variegatus | reverse complement strand
AGCATACCTTTCTAAGCAGATAGATTCCACCGTCTGTGGATGGGCACCCTGCATAAGGGCCCTAGCCGCTAGACAGCTCTTACAAAAGGATGCATACAAATTAACTTCCGGGACACCATTAACTATCCATTCCCCCCACCACTTAAAGGATCTCCTGACATAAAGGGACTTCAATCCCTCCCTCTGTCGAGGGTTTTGTCCCTTCTCACCTCCTTCCTCGAAAACCCTGACATCACCTTTCTTCCGTGCCCCCCCCTTAAATCCTGCCACTTTACTTCCCATACCTTGCCCTTCAGGTATAGGCACCCCTTCCCATGATTGCCTGGAGGCCCTAGAAAACTTCCTGCCCTGTCACTCCTCTATTTCAGAAGGACCTCTCCCTCATCCCAATTACATTTGGTTTTTCAGAGGGTAATTCTTTCAGACAGGACTCTGCCCATTATGCAGGATATGCCATAACCTCTCTCGCCGAAATCATAGAAGCCAAACCCCTACCCCCAGGCACTACCAACCAACAGGCTGAGCTTATAACAGTTACAAGAGNCCAGGACCTCACTGATTTTTATGCCAACCATGCCGATTCCATGCTTCTTCTGTATGTAGATCATCTTCTCTTGTGCAGCCCCTCGTGGGAGCAATCTCAAACAGATACCACTCACCTATTAAATCACTTAGCTAATAAAGGATATTGGGTCTCCCCACATAAAGTCCAAATTTCCCAGTCAACGGTAACCTACCTCGGCTTTCTCCTTTCCCCAGGGAAAAAGTCAAT
>NW_007749939.1:0-731 GCF_000696425.1 Galeopterus variegatus | reverse complement strand
TATGGCTTGGTGCAGGATTTGCTCCTCATTAACTCCTCAGTCATCCCTTTTAAAATTCCAAATTATTCCCTCCTGGCCAGACCTCTGTATAACCTAACTAAGCATCCCCCTGATGAACCCCTACTCTCCTCCCCACACCATCCATTTTTAAAATTGCAACAGACCCTTGTACAGGCACCGGCACTTCATCTCCCTGATCTCTCTAAACCTTTCTTCTTGTACGTCCATGAGAAGGGCGGACAGGCACTCGGGGTGTTGGGACAAAATTACGGACCCACCTTTGCTCCCGTAGCATACCTTTCTAAGCAGTTAGATCCCACCGTCCGTGGATGGGCACCCTGCATAAGGGCCCTAGCCGCCGGACAGCTCTTACAAAAGGAGGCATACAAATTAACTTTTGGGACACCATTAACTATCCTTTCCCCCCACCACTTAAAGGATCTCCTGACATAAAGGGACTTCAATACCTCCCTCCATCCAGGGTTTTGTCCCTTCTCACCTCCTTCCTCGAAAACCCTGACATCACCTTTCTTCCGTGCCCCCCCCCCCTTAAATCCTGCCACTTTACTTCCCATACCTTGTCCTTCAGGTATAGGCATCCCTTCCGATGATTGCCTGGAGGCCCTAAAAAACTCCCTGCCCTGCCACTCTTCTATTTCAGAAGGACCTCTCCCTCATCCCAATTACATTTGGTTTACGGACGGTAGTTCTTTCAGACAGGACTCTGCCCA
>NW_007749938.1:18085-18337 GCF_000696425.1 Galeopterus variegatus | reverse complement strand
AATGTTAACACCCTTTAATGTTTAATGTCATAAATATTCAACTGCAGTATAGTATTTCATCATGTGAATTGGACATCATTCAACTTACCCCTGCTATAGAACATTTAATATCCAGTTGCTGATGTTGTTTGCTATTAATAAGGAAGGCACAAGAAACACCAAACATCAAAGAAAAGATCAAGAAATTTGGCTACATTAAAATGGAGAACTACTCACCAGACAACATACTAGAGAAAGTAAAAAGACAAGCTA
>NW_007749938.1:12303-12649 GCF_000696425.1 Galeopterus variegatus | reverse complement strand
GCTTTCACTTCCTCCTCAGGGTCACTCCATTTCTCTTTTGTTTGTCTCTTTGCTTTCTCAAAACTTGCGGCATTTTTAATGTCCCCAGGGCCCCCAGGCTGGGGTAATGGAGGGAATGCTAACCACAGAGCAATAGGCGTGTTGGATGGGGGGATCCGGCAGGCCAGGCTGATGCAGGCACCCTCTCCACAAGCAAACCAGGGGATGTCATGTCCTCTCTACTGATCCTATGAGAGGACTGAGCCTCCTAAAGGATGATGTCCCAACCCAGAGTCACACAGCTCGAGAGGTCTAGCCACATTACAGTCTGAGTGTCATCAGCTGGTGTGGGTGGCCCTGCCTCAGA
>NW_007749938.1:10087-10468 GCF_000696425.1 Galeopterus variegatus | reverse complement strand
GCTCTTTGGGGACAAGGATGGGGCCTGACTCAGCGCTGGGTCCCCTAGGACTGGGCACTGAGTGGAGGTCAGCAGGTGTCTAATAAATGTCAGCAGGCGTTTGAGTTAGGCGTACTCTTGGTTTTATAAATGGGGAAACTGAGGCTCAGAGAGGGCAAGCGAATTTCTTAACATCACAGAGGCGATGAGCAGCAAAGCCAGGATTTAAACCCAGGTCTGAGTGACCCCCTTCTTCCCTGGGGTGTTCCTTTCAGGAGAATTTTATATTTCAGGGACCTGTTTATAAAAGGCAATTTCCAAGACAGCTGGGCTGCAAAGGACCCTGGTTGGGAGATCAGAAGCCCAGCCAGTGTCCCCCTTGTGCAGTCAGAGAAAACGTTC
>NW_007749938.1:2739-9407 GCF_000696425.1 Galeopterus variegatus | reverse complement strand
AGGTCTTGGCAGAGAGGCTGGTGCAGACAGAGGTGCAGACAGGGCTGGGATGGGGCCCACATCTGGGCCCTCCACGCACCTCTCCCCTTGCGGAGCCCACGCCCTTCTTTTCCCCCATCAAGAGCCAGTTCTGGGACTCACTGCGCCGGGGGCTCTAATGATGGCTGCTCAGGGAAAGGTCCCCCAGGGGGTCTGGGGCACCGAGTGCTTTCAGCACATGCCTAATGGTGGACTCTCAGGCACCGTGACGTCCTGGTGGCAGGAAGACCAGCCAGAGCCCCTTGAATTACTCCACGTGGGTGGTCGCTGGCTCTACCTGCTGAGGAGGTCGGCCCTGAGTCCTGAGCAGCTATTTCCAAACACTGACTGATCCCCACTCTGAGCCCGGTCCAGGGTGGGGGCAGGAGAGACCGGAGAGATGGAGAGACTGGGCCTCACCCCTGAGGTTTCCACTTAGTCTGAGAGGGAGACACACAGAGATGTGGCAGGACAGCATGGTACGTGCTGTGGGAGGTGACGGTCCAAGATGGAGACGACTGGGAAGGGGAGAATGGCCTGGGTGTCAGGGAAGGCTTCTTGAGAAGGTGACAGAGGAGCTGAGCCTGAGGATGAGCAGGATCCTTCCAGATGGAGACAGGGAAGGCGTTCCAGGCAGTGGGAACGGCAGGAGCAAATGCTGAGAGAAGGCAGCAGGTTTGGGGCAGAGGAGGGGACCTAGGGAGGGAGTAGAAGAGCGTGGAGAGGGGCCGGGGACACACCTTGCGAGGCTAAGAGCCCAGACGTTATTTTGAGAATTTTAGGGAAAATTTCAGCAGCTGGATGACAAGGTTAGATTCTAGCTGTAGTGGAGGGTGGCAGGGCGACAGAGAACCGCACACAGGAGCTGAAGATACAGAAGGCGCCCCTTTCTGCCCCTGTGCAGGTGCTGACCACCCACCTTCTGGAGCCTGGGAGTGGGGCCTGGACCCACGGGGTGGGCGCTCTGCAGGCTTCTTGCTGTGGGCTGGGGAAACGTCCTGAGGTGACCTCATGAGGAAGGGACCACTGCGAGGCCTCATCTGGTATCTCGCAGGCACCAAGAAGAGCCCGGAAAAGAGCAGAAGGCGCAGCCAGCTCCAACGTCTTCTCCATGTTTGATCAGTCCCAGATCCAGGAGTTTAAAGAGGTTGGTCAGCTGCCCATGGGGCCACTAGGAAGGTTAACAGAGCTCACGAAAATCAATTAGGGGCCTGACACAGGGTCAGTGCTCAGTCGCCTGGGGCTGGTGATGTTGTCATTATTCTTTGAGGCCACCATGGCATGCCTCAGAACCTGGAGTAAGGCCATTCTCTCTCTGGGCCTCAGTTTTCCTCTCTGGAAACTGGGGCTGCTGAGACCCTGAAATGATGGAGTGGGTCTGGAGCCCTGCAGCGTGAATACAGGAGCTCGGAGAGGACTGACCACAACTCCCACGCTGCTGTTCCTGCTAAGCTGGGGAGCTGGGTGGCCAGAGGGGCTGCGCTGAGGTTCCTCCAGCAGCAGTTGGCAGGAGGGTGGCCCTTGGGGGAGGGCGCCCGGGGGGTGTGGCTGGGCATGGGCGGGAGGGCAGCTGCTCAGTGCCTGTGTCTCTGCTAGGCCTTCACCATCATGGACCAGAACCGGGATGGCTTCATCGACAAGGAGGACCTGAGGGACACCTTTGCTGCTCTGGGTGGGTGACCCAGCAGCCAGGGCAGTTTGAGGCTTGGGGAGGAGCCGAGTCCAGGCCACCCTGAAAGAGAGGGCAGCTGGCGGCATGAGGGGCTTGGGTGCTTGGGGGGTGCAGAGGTGGGTCAGCTGCTGCCTGGAAGGTCAGGGAAGGTTCCTGGTGTTGGAGGAGGACATGGCCGTGGAAGAGGAGGGAATTTCAAGGGCAGGGTGCCCGTGTAAAGGCCGGGCGTAGGCGGGCTGGGTGTGGTGAGGGGCAGAAAGAGCAGGGGGAGAAGCTGGGGGCAGGGAAGTTTCCACTTCCAGGGAGGCTTTTGCACCCTCTAAGAGACCAGTGAAAGGCCTTAAAGCACCATGGGGGGGTTGAGGTGGGGGAGGGGGGCATAACAAAGTCATCTCTGGCCTGAGCCTTGAGTGCCTGAGAATCTGAGTGTCTGCTGGGACCACGGGGACTCCCAGAGTCCCCACCTCCTGGCAGCCCGCTGCCCCCCTCCTAGGGCACATGAGCCCCGAGGCCCAGGCCGTCAGCCCCTGTGCACTTCAGCTGCAGCTTCTCTGCGCCCCAGTTTCCTCATCTGTAATATGGGGATAAGGACCGAGTTGCTCTCCTTTCCGGGGAGGCTGAGGTAGAGACAGGGGCAGGGGTGAGGCTGGGGCAGCCCGGTGCTGACCGTGGGCTGAATGCTCCCCCACAGGGTCTCCGAACAGGTGGGCAGGGCCCTGGGGCTGAGTGGGGGGCGGGGGGGACAGTGGAGCTGGGAGATTCTGCAGGACCCTCGGTGGTCCCGAGTGCTGCTCTCTGGGGCTGCTGCAGATGGGATCTCCTCTGGCCCCATTAAGCTCCTGGGTCTCCTCCCCCAGGCCGCATCAACGTCAAGAACGAGGAGCTGGAGGCCATGGTGAAGGAGGCTCCCGGGCCCATCAACTTCACCGTCTTCCTGACCATGTTTGGGGAGAAGCTGAAGGGTGAGTCGGGCTCCAAGGGGCTCTGGGGACAGGGTAGGGGTGGGTGTGGGCTGGCGGGGTCCTTTGTGCGGACCTATCCCCCACCCCCGCCCTGACATACACACCACAGCTGGGAGCATGGTGTGGCCCCCCGACACCAACCCTGGGTGCACACACCTTCCAGGGCCTGCCTCAGTTTCTACCTCTGCACTGCAGATGGGGTTAACTGTAAAAACCTGCCTTGGGAGCCCTTTGCCCACGTCAGGCCGGTGCCCTCCACCTTGCTCCCCTAGTCCCACCCACCTCCCTTCCTGTGGGCTCATTTGGTCTGTTCTGCTTCACTGTCCCTTGCTGATGGGGGAGATGGGAAAAGGGGGCTGGGTGGCTCCAAAAGCTACTTTGGCCAAGCCCGGAGCTGGACAGATTACTTCACTGGTCTTATTCTGTAGCCACCGCAGCCCCCAGGGATTCTCACTCATGAATGAGGTGTCTCAGGCTTAGGTTGTGACATCTGCCCCACGTACCCCTGCAAACAAGTGCCAGGATGCAGCTGCAACCCCGACCCCTGGCTCTAACCATTGTACTCTCCTGAGACCTGCATCAGGCCTGGGGCAGGGGTGGGGGCCATCTCTGTCCCCTTTCTCTCCTGGCCCCTTTAATGATGTCCCCTGAACTTGAGGTCTCCATGGTCAGAAGAAAGAGCCAGTCTGGAAGGTAGGTGTTGTCACCCGCCCTCAGGCCACCCCTGCCTGGTGTCCTGCCTTGGCCTCCCTCCCTCAGCTAGGTCTGGGGTCAAGACCTGGCCTCCTGGAGACCCCCAAGGTGGCCTTGAACAGGCTCATCTGCATCCTGTTCTCAGTTTTGCATCTGTAAAATGGAGGTATATTAGTTTCCCGAGGCTGCTGTAACAAATCACCACAAACTTGGTGGCTCAAACAGCAGAAATGAATTCTCATGGCTCTGGAGTCTGGGCGTCTGAAGTCCAGGCTGGGCTGAGCTGCCTGAAGCTCCCGGGGACAACCCGCAATTTGCATCTTCCGCTTCCAGGGGCCGCTTCGCGCCTCTGTACCCGAGGTCACAAGGCCCCCCCTCTCCTGTCTAATCTCCCTCTGCCTCCCTCTTATAAGGACACTTGTCATTGGATTTAGGGCCTAGCTGGATAATCCAGGATGATCTTCTCATTCTCAAAATCTTCAGCTCCCATCTGCAAGTCCCTTTATCTGAATAAGGGACATCCACAGGCTCTCGTGGGGGTATCTTTTGGGGGGCCACCATTCAACCACTATAGAGCAGTCCTATTGAATATCACAGATTTTCCTGGGTGGGTTATCAATTCTCTCATGGGCCGTGACCCACGGGAGAGGCCAGTAGCCTCCTCGCACAATGTCCTGGCTGACTACACCTAGAAGGAGGTTGATGACGGACCTGGGTGTTAGAGATGAGGAAACTGAGGACGGGAGAGGGCAGGCACCCTCATCTGGGGCAGGCTTTGGACCACCTCCAGGCATCTGTTAGGGGTGATTCCCAGGACCATGCCACCTCCCGGAACTGTTTAGAAGTGCAGGAGGTTGAGGCCTCCAGTTTGTGTCAGTCTGTGGCTGAGCTGGAACTGTGACCCAGGGCCTGCTGCAGGCTGCAGGGCAGCAGCTTTTTCTCATTTTTGCAGGGCGCCGGGACAGGGGCTCCAGCTGAGCCTGTCATGCAGACTTGTCCCAGCCTACAAGAGAGGCCAGCGGTAGGGGACAGGAGCCGGGAGGGCAGGGAGTTGGGGCAGACACCGCCTCATCCTGCTAATTGGGACGAGGAGACTTTGTCATGAGGTCCCCAACAACGATGGGGGGAGCAGCCACTCTGCTGCCCATTTTACGAGGTTTGCAGTCCCCAGAGCAGAGGCGCTCTCTGGGGAGGAGGGAGGGAGGGGAGGATGGCCCGCCCAGCCTCCCAGACACCCGTGACAGGGAACAGTGGGGCCGTGGTGAGTGTCCTGCAGCTCGGCCTGAGCTAACCAAGTCCATGTGCATTGTCTTCAGGAGGGTGGGCTGGAGCCGGTCACAAACCTGCCCCAGCACCGAGGCTTCTTCAAAGACATCAGGAATAATTTTCAGCTAATCATTGAAACCTGGGAGGCTGTGGCCTCAGAGGTGGACACTCCACACCAGCTCCCATCACGATCCTTTGGCTGCTCAGCCCTCAATGGCCTGGAGCTGCCCCCAATCCCCACTTGCTCGGCCAGACTGTGAGGGCCTGGACCCAGCCCCAGCCGGATCCTGGGCTGAGCCTCTGGGCCGGGAACACCGGCTCCCTGCCACCCTGCCAACAGCATACCTACATCTCTGTCTTCCAGGAGCTCCAGGCCTGCAGGGCCAGCACGTGCCAGGCTCAGTCACCCTGGGCCAGATGCTTCCTCTCTCCGGGCCTCAGTTTCCCCATCAGTACAACAAAGAGGCTCAGTATTCAATCCCATCATGGGTATTAGAATCATGTCTTCTAATGACATCTTCCCCCAAACTATGAAAGTGATAAAACCAGAACTGCTCTGCCGCCAACCTCCCTTTGCCTGTTGGCCCGACTGCCCTGCCTCTGATGGGGACAGTCTTGCAGACCCCACCAATGCCACTGTCTGAGCCCAGCCTTTGGTCCCCCCACCCCCAGTGTAGAACTCTTTTTCCTCGACTCACAGCGTTTTGGGCACAGCTTGGGAAACCAGCGAGCCCCAGAGCTGATGCCCCTCCCGACCTCACTGATCATGTGGCAGCATCAGCTGCAAGACCTTGGACAAGTCACTTAACCTCTCCGAGCCTCAGTTTCTTCATCTGTAGATAGGGACAATTGCCAGGAAGGTTAAGGACATGGTACATGCATAGGCAGGGTCTCCATGTACGCTCGTGCAGGTTGTTCACAACCGCGTGCACGCAGCGCCCTTGTCTATTAACACCGTTGCTTGTCTCTGAGCCCTCCTTGCTGGTGCTCACGTGGCCTTGGCCCTCGCTGTGGAGTGAACGTTGAAGAGGAAGCTCCTCACAGCTGCCTGTGGGGACCCCTCTGCAGGGGACCATGGGACCTGCCCCCCCACCCCTGCCCAGCCTGACGCCTGTCTCTGTGGGGCCCTCTGCACCCTGCCACTCTCGCTGCCCTGTGTGTGCTGCTTCTAGGCACGGACCCAGAGGAGACCATTCTCCATGCCTTCAAGGTGTTCGACACTGAAGGCAAAGGCTTCGTCAAGGCTGATGTGTAAGTCCTCTGCCCTCCTTGGGTTTTTCTCTCCCCAAAGACTCAGGTGATAAACAAGCTGGGGTGGGGTTGGGGGGGTGATGGTCCAGTTTCCTCTCCCACCCAGAATTGATGGTCCAGTTTCCTCTCCCACCCAGAATTCAGCCAGGCTGGGGCAGAGTCTGGCAGGAGCCAGGAGGCTGCTGCCCAGCCCTGCTCAGCATCTCTTGACGTCCCTTCCCCTCTCTGGGCCTCAGTGTCCCCATCTCTCTATGTGTGTGGAAGTGGACAGGGAGTGGGGGGTCACTCAGCTTGGGATGCGTGAGGGGGAGGTGGCCCTGGGCTGGCACTACGGAGTTGGGGGCTCTATCTCCGATGGCCTGCTGTAAGCACAGGGGCAGAGGGCCAAGGGGCGGGGGTGGGGGCTGGCAGGGGAGCAGCAGCCTGCCCAGGGACCCGGAGGCTGATCTGACTCTGAGCTCCTTGCTGGGCCTGGGGGGGCCCTGGGCAGGTGAGATTTGCTCCCCAGGCACTGGCTTTCTGACCAGCTACTGTGACGCTTCAGGCCCTCGGGTTCTGAGGGTAGTTTAGTGCCTCTCAGTGTCCTCGCATGTGAAGGGGGGGTGGACAGGGCCAGAGGGGCGGGGGTGGAGGCAGGGAGGGTCTGTCCCGTCTCCCACGTTCTCAGATGGGGAGTCCCACCCTCCACTGGGTGGGGGGAGCTGCAGGGGTTTCTCCAGGCTGCAGACTGTACTTCTTCACCCTCTTGGGGTCGTTCTATCTTCATCTTGGGGACCAGGGGAGTCGCCAGGGGCACCCCCTGGAGT
>NW_007749938.1:0-218 GCF_000696425.1 Galeopterus variegatus | reverse complement strand
CGTGTGTCCATCCGAAGACATGTGCAGGATTTACAGACTGAGAACAGTCCCGTGCTGGAAATGACACAGATGCCCGTCAGAGCAGAACCGATAAATAACTGATGGGCTGTTCGTACACGGGAACCCTCAGCGACAGGAATAAGCTACTGATACGACAGAATGGATCATGCTCATATGTGTCGCTTCATGGAGAAGACAGACGCACAAGAGTGCATACT
>NW_007749937.1:9349-10473 GCF_000696425.1 Galeopterus variegatus | reverse complement strand
AATGTTGATTAACTAGTAGCCCTGTGAAAGGTTCTCTTTTCTGGATGCAGAATTTGTGGGGGGGTTTTTTGCAATTTTGTGCTCTATCTAGCAAATTAAATGGACATAAATGTAAGGACAAATAGCCTTTACTTGCTCATTCCAAATCCATAAAAGAAAAACAGAGTCTCATTTAAATCAGAATGAAAGGTATTTTTCAAAGGAAGACATACAAATGGCCAACAGATACATGAAAAAATGCTCAACATCACTAGTCATCAGGGAAATGCAAATTAAAACTACATTGAGTTACCACCTCACCCCAGTTAGACTGGCTATAATCAAAAAGATGGAGAATAACAAATGCTGGCGAGGGTGCGGAGAGAAGGGAACACTACTGCACTGTCAGTGGGACTGTAAATTAGTACAACCACTATGGAAAACAGTATGGAGTTATCCCAAACAACTACAGATAGATCTTCCATATGATCCAGCAATCCCACTTCTGGGTAAATACCCAAAGGAATGGAAATCATCATGTCGAAGGGACACCTGCACTCCCATGTGTACTGCAGCCCCATTTACCATAGCCAAGACATGGAACCAACCTAAATGTCCATGGATGGATGATTGGACAAGGAAACTGTGGTATATACACCATGGAATACACATGGAATACCTGCCATAAAAAGGAATGAAATTCTGCCATTTACAACAACATGGATGAGCCTGGAGAAACTTATGTTAAGTGAAATAAGCAAAACACAGAGGGATAAGTACTGCATGTATTCACTATATGTGAGAGCTAACAGAGAAACAAAGAAGGAAAGAAAGACCACAGTAGTGCATTGGACTTGCAGAGGTAGAGAACATTCCTTGGGCTACAAAATGGAGTGAGGGGGAAGAGGGAGGGGGATAGATATTGGTGGGAGATAATTACGTGGGGGACACAGGGTACAAATACAATTTGTGGTTATGGATATACAGCCAGTATGAATCTGGCCCCCACATCACTGGCACGAGGGGTGACAATCAGCTTTGTATCTCATGAATATTCATAACCAATATAATTAATTAATTAATCAATTAATTAATTAGATCAGAATGACTTTTCCCTGGCCAACAAATATTTGTTTCCATGAATT
>NW_007749937.1:6427-7933 GCF_000696425.1 Galeopterus variegatus | reverse complement strand
ATATCATTCTCATTCTGCACTTTTAACCACTAACATATTTCAGAATTATTAATACATGGCATTTGTTGTACTTTCTCCTCAGCTGCTCCTTTCTCCTACTAAAGCCTTCACTTATTAAACTCAGTAATTGTAACTTACTATTAGATGCAGAATAAGGGTTAAAAAGAGAAGAAAAATTCATTTTCATGTAGCACTTGCTAACCGCCTGTTCTAAGTGAATATAAACTCATTTAATCCTTATAATACCTCTAAGAGTTAGACACTATTATTAGTGTCAATTTATAGAAAAGGAGACTAAGGCTCAAAGAAGTTAAGTAACACACTAGCTAGCAAGTAGCAGAACAGAGCTTTGAACCAAAGAAGTCTGGCTCAAAAATAATTGACTGTATGACAATTATCAGTGACACTCTTTTTCATAAGTTTAGAGTACAATTGGTTTACTCATTTATTCCTCATTTACCATTTATTGAGATTTTTCACTGTGTTAGCCCTGTGCCAAATGGTGGAGGAGGAAAGGGTTGGAAAGAGAATACAAAAATTGAAACAAGATCTTGGTCTTTAAAGAGAGAGACTAACAATGAAAAAAAGCTATCCCAACTGCTGCTAATGAATATATGCTTTGAGATGTCCATTGACAATTCTGGGAGAAAGTAACATGCCATGACTTAGGAAACTTTTAAGGCTCCATGGAGGAGGGAAGGTGTCCTCTGAGTACTGAAAGCAGAGCAGAGAAGAAATGAGCATGTGNTTGGTGAAAAAGGTGGTAGAAGTGGGAAGGTAGAACAAGAGGAAAGAAAGCTAGAGAAGCAGATGGGTTTTAGCAGATCTTGAAAGGCCATGTACCAGAATTTGGATTTTTTCCTTTGGTGAATAGGAGCCGTTGACAGTGTGAGAAGAGATACTGTAGAAACAGGTCCAGACTGGGTTTCCATGCACATGTAAACAAGCTCTGCGGACAGATCTATCTGGATGTTAGTTACCCATCTGCAAAGTGAAGACCTAGGCTCATGTTATATCTAAGATCCCTTCCAGGTCTAAAACAGTATCAATTTCCATAATTATCCCACCTGTGGCCTTTGTGTAGGAAGTGGTCTGAAACACACAGGGAAATAAAAGGCACCACTAGATTCCAACCCAAGATGCCAGGAACTTTCACAGGTAATTGGTAGCATCTGTCACAGAGCATTGGCATTTACTGCTCCAGACATTGGAATTCTGCTACTGCTGCAGACTTGAACACCTCAGTGCTGCCCAAGATTCATCCCTTGCATTTCTGCAAATTGTTTTCTTAATGCCTATAGGGATCAACTTTCATAACTGCAAGCCACTCTATCAGAGGCTACTTGGCCCATGGTACCTTGATTCTTGGAGTAACATGTTTTATTTAGCCCTCGAGGTTCTCCAGGGAAGAGGGAAAGACAGAGCTGCTCTGAGTTTGGATGCCTAACACAGATTTTAAAACTGGAGATGAAAAAATAACCTGTCACACTTTATTTGTGTGTGTGT
>NW_007749937.1:2406-3346 GCF_000696425.1 Galeopterus variegatus | reverse complement strand
CTGTGTCCAGCAGAATCTTCCTGTCGGCCTGCACTGGATAATGTCATTGCAGCTCCTTTTCCAAATGCACGCAGACAGTCGCTGCCATGTCTGGTGCTACACTAATGTTTAGTGATCAAATTGCTTTTTGGAAAAAAACATGTTTTAGAGACCCAGAGGGTTCTTAAATTTAAAAAGAAGATACGTTTGTTTGACCTCATTTTTCTAACTTATTTGAACATCATACAACTATCATGTAATAACCACTAATACCTACTCCGTACTATGGAAAACACCCATCTCAAGTTCAAACAAGCTGCTCACCATTCCCTGAATATCATGTATTGTGTTCTCATCACTGGATCTGGACTGTGCTGCTTCCCTTTCCTGAAACACCCCTTCCCTAATCTCTACCTGGTCGATGCCTGTGCATCTGTAACCAAGCCTTTGGATCCTGGTTCTGCCACTTTCTAGCTTTGTAATTCTGGAAGAAATATTTAAACTCACTAAGTTTCCTTCCTCATCTCTGAAAATTGGAATCATAATATCCGCCTGACTGGGTGACAGTGAAGTTTAATAAGATAGTGTTCTCCAAAGTGGTGAGCTCGTAATTGACAATAAATATCCTTCCATTTCCTTTTATTTCTAGGGAGGCAGTGTAGTGAGGATTAAATGAGATCAACAAAGCACACTGTGACCCTCCTAATGTGCTAAACATTTTTTTAAAAAGTGTTTCCATGGTGGTGGAGTGTCCTTCTATAACCAAATGTACCAATAATCATACTCCTCTGCTATAACTTCAGTCTAAACAAATATAAAACAAACCATAAAATGTCAGAGTATAGCCTTCAGTGACTCTGCATTTTTCTCAATACTGGGCAAACCATTCAACGTGGCCTACAAGGCCTTCTGTGATGTGACAGTAGGGTTATAGACATGCTGAAGTACTAAGTCTCCCTAC
>NW_007749937.1:0-1786 GCF_000696425.1 Galeopterus variegatus | reverse complement strand
CAAGGCCTTCTGTGATGTGACAGTAGGGTTATAGACATGCTGAAGTACTAAGTCTCCCTACTCTCATAGCCTGGGGTGGCCTGATACCCAGGCTGGTGGCTCCAGAAGCAATCAGCCTCTTTCATTTGCTCCAGGACAGGATACAAGTGTTATTGTTTTCTGTGTTCTCATCAAGTGAAAAAGTTTGGGAAGCACTGCTGTGGCTGAGTGACACTGGGTCCAGTTCTCAAGTTCACTGCAGAATGTCTTCCTCTGGGTCTTTGTTCCTTTTGCCTGAAAAAAAGCTTTCCCTTTACTAATTCCCCTGCAGCTGCCTAACTTCTTCTCTGCTTTCTGATGTCATCTTTGGTGCCATTTCTTCTGTGCCCCACATGCAGTGTCACAGAACAGCATCAGGTGCCTCTTTCCTCGGCTCCCTAACGCCCTGTGCTTGACTCTGCCCTGGTGAACACCGCAGACTCTGCACCTGCCTTGTTACTGACCTGCTTCTTCTCTAGGCTCCAATGACTTGAGTCGGGGCTGACCTGCTCCGTGTTATATCACTAGCACTTAGCCCAGTACCCGCCTTGTGACCAGTACTTGAACCACATGTGTTAAACAAATGAATAAATAGAAAATATGTCAGTGGTTTCAAGAAGAAAAAAGATTTCCAACCCAAAGCAATGTGGAAACCCAAGGAACTTGGAGTGAAACAGATTTTAGGGCGGAAGCAGCCACAAGACTCCTTGTTTCCCAGCAAGACAATGCAGTTAAAAGGGAGAAGGTTATTGTTCTTATTTTAGCAAGTGGAGATGTGCTTTCTCTGTATTTAATATAGTTTCCTACATGGGAGTCTTTCTAAATCAGGGGTCACAAATGTTTTCTCTACGAGGCTAGATGGTAAATATTTTAGGCTTTGCTGGCCATGTAGTCTCTATTGCAACTACTCAATTTTGACATTATAGCATTAAAAAAGAAAATTCCACTAACAATATCTAAACAAATGAGCATGTCTGTGTTCCAATTAAACTTTATGTCAAAATTCTTATGGTGGGTCAGATTTGGCTCACAGACCGTAGTTTGCCTATCCCTGTTGTAGATGGAAGATTCTCATCCCAGGAATTGGAGGGGCTCCTTGTATTTCTCTTCCATAGGCTCTTATCATTAAGCCCAAAACAGCTTTGTTTTTTAAAAATATTTATGCATGTTTATTTGTTTTTTATATAAGGGTACTTCAAAAAGTTTATGGAGAGATTCATATGATCTTTCTTTTTTATTTATATTTACTGAAACACGATTAATTATACGTATGTGTGGGGCGCAGTGGAATATCCACACCTGTGTACAGTATGTGGTGATTAAAGCAGGATAATTAGTATACTCATCATCACACAATGTAATCATTCTTTGTGGCCCTTTACCGATTTCTCACTTCCCCCCTCCTCCCCCTTCCCACCTCTGGTAACCTCAGTTCTGTTCTCTCCTTTTGAAAATTCAATGTATTACCATGATTGTTGTATCTTTCTTTTTTATTTATTTGTTTATTTTTTTAGCTCCTACTAAAGTCGCTATTTTGAGGGGACCTAAAAAACTAATTGGCATTACTCTCCATGGTCACACTAGAGCATGTTGCCAGCAGCAAATGGCATTTGCATAATTCTTGCTTACAGACAGTAGCTCTGCAAAGAGGCAAACCAGGAAACTGGGCAAATTCTGTGTTAGTTCTGTGACTGGGATCTTAGACCTATACCCTCTGCCTCAGTTTGTCCCGAGGCACAGTATGAAGCTATCTTGGTAAAAAAAAAAA
>NW_007749936.1:9546-10474 GCF_000696425.1 Galeopterus variegatus | reverse complement strand
CCCCCCCCCCCCCCCCCCCCCCCCCCCCCCCCCGGGAATTTCAGGATCATTAGGGACCCTGAGTCTTTTGAGGCTCTGCCCAATGGCAACCTGTTTCTCCAGGGGTCTAGGACAATGGTTTTAATCCCCTTCCTTTTGGGAATCACAGAACTTTTGAACCTTTCAAGAATCCGATGGGTCTGTTTCTCAAAAAAATGCTCACTCACACTCACACATGTTTGGCAAGCAATTTTAGGAGGGTTCGTGGATCATTAAAACTTAATCTAGGGCCCCAGGTGAAGAACCTTCACCTAGCAGCAACAGACTCTGCCCCAGAGGCGCACCTGATCCTCAGCTCTCTCCACCGGGAGCCCAGTTGGCTCTGCACTCCGCTGGACCAAGCCACCACCCTGTTCTAAGGGTGTCTCAGTCATGTGGCCGTGGCTCTGGCACCTGAGAGACCATCTCCACACTTGTCTCTTTGCATCTTGGTCTCTGCCACCCTCTCAGTGTGGAAATAAGTTGCAGGTTGTCATATTCTGTCTGATCCATAAACGTTCCTTAGCCAGAAACCCCAACTCAGGGAGACAGCAAGTGACTGGTAATTAACCAGTTTCACTCAATCCCAAGCATCTGAGCACACCTTTCTTGGTTTTTGTTCTCACCTCTCTCTCTGCTGGCGAAGCTGTGAGCAACGGCCCCAGCTGCAGAGCCTCTCCTCACCTAAACCCGACAGATTTAGTAACCAGCACGGTAATTATCAGCATTAGCCATCCAGATGTGAATAGGTTCTCCATGCAAAACAACTCTATAATGATCTCACACTGCCTGCGGCTAGCCAGGTAAGGGTACAACAGACCAGAGGTGCTGGGGAAGGACAGGGAAACGAGGAAACGATGGACGTGTTCTTTCCAGGACGTTCTCTGGTGAATGCAGTCTGGTTTCAGGC
>NW_007749936.1:0-8222 GCF_000696425.1 Galeopterus variegatus | reverse complement strand
ACTTGGTCTTCCTAGCGGAATGTGAGCCCTTTTAAGTCCAGAGTGTGTATCTTATACTTGACTACCTCATAAAACCCAACATAAAATGGCACGGAGTGAGTACACAGTGTTTGCTGATTAATTTAATCCAATTAAACACATTTACTTTAAAAATACTAGAAAGAACATCTAGTATTTTATTTTCTAAAAGTTCAAGACATTTCGTGTGTGTTATCTCAGTCATTTTCAAAGCCCATCGGAGCAGGGGCTCTCACGAACTAGCTCCCTCCTATAGTCCAGGCTCAGAGAGGTTACGCAAGTGCTCACAATCACACAGCAGGCCCACAATAGGACAAGGACAGTAGAAAACATTGAATACCTCCCTGCCTACCCTCCCTGCCATGTCCTTTTAATTACAAATGATTTTGTTAATTCTCTCCCCAAATGAGAATATTTGCTCTTGTCGGTTTCCTTGTGGCCCTTGCTGGTCCACTTGGCTGTCTTCTTGCTCTCCAGGTGGAAAGGAAAGGCCAGGGAATCTCAGATCTTAATGATGTTTCTATTCCAACAGACCTGTTGCAGAAGAATAGAGAGGTTGGTGCAGTTCCTCAAGCTGAAACCCTTGAAGCCAGAGGTGGTTTAGAATTCAGAAAGGCACCATACATTTTGAAGCATCCCCAGTGAGGTCTTGAGCAGCATCTCAAAGTCAGACACATTAATATGTCTGCAGTGAAATATATGAGTTTTTACAGTAAGTGAGTGTGAGGACAAAGTAGCTTTCACATCAGTTTAGGTCAGGTTTTGTCACCAGATGAGTTTGGCACCAAACTTGAAAAAAAAAAAAAAAACCCGTTTGCTTTTCAGAGATTTGGGGCTTTGAAATTGCAGATAAGGGATTGTGGAATATTTTAGGCTTGGCTGTCCCAAAAGAAATGATTGTTTTGTGAAGGTGTGGAAAAGCAGCAATAATAGAAAATGAGAAATCATAAACTGTGAAAGAAGTGAGGAGTTTAAGGGAGTGTGAGGAAATAACCCCTTCTCAAGCCAAGTATCAGAGTGTAGTCCCTTTTTTCCAGAGAGTATACATACATCAAATGGCAGGTGAGTTTCAGATGCATTTGTGTTAGCAGTGGCTTATAAGTAGTACAGGTATAGAATGAACTTTTGAGGGGAGGTAAGTAGGGGTAAAGATGGAAAGAAGCTCTTTAGAGAAGTCACAAACCCTGGGGGATGGTTTGGTCCAGGGGTAGGGCTGTTGCAGACACAGAATCTTCCAGATGGCCAGAGATTTAGTTAGAACAGCTTGAATTGGGAGCACATGCTATAAGCAAACTCTTCTGGATAGAGAGCAGACCCAGGAAAGGGATCCTAGATAAAGGAGGACATTATGGAATCTGGGAAAGTCTGATTAGAAAGGTCAGAGCCTCCAGGGCTGGGGACGCTTGGGTTGATGATGCAGGTGGATACCTTCTCATCATGTTAATCTGTGCCAAGATGGCTTGGGTTCTGGGAGCTCACCTGCCTTTGGCTCTTGCAATCCAAGGGGCTGGCTGAGAGTATGATGCAGGGAGGGAGACAGGAAAAGGAAAAGCCACACAGTTCTCTATCCCTGCTGGAAATGCTCAGCCGGCAACCCACTCCATGGTAAGGGGCTTCCTGGAGCTCTAAGTCAACAGCAGGGAGGCTTCATTTTGACTCTGAAGGTCGGCCTTGTTGCTGACCTTGCTCCTGCTCTGCCTTTGTTCCTGGATCCTAGCACCTGGCTCTTACCTGTTTCCTTTGACAGAGCTGTTTGGCACCCCTAGCTCCAGTGACCGGGTCTCTATCTCATTCTCTCCTCCTAGTGCCCTACTGCATAGTGCAGAACCCCAGTGACTAGGATTCTGGGTATGGATACCTCACTTTCTTCCTCGTGGCTGAGTTTTCACCACTTGCTGCCCCACGTTCCTTATACCAACTACCTTCTTGATCCTCTACCAACTGCCTCATGACAGCTTCCTTTGACATGCCCCAGCCTGGCCCCGCTTCCTCTCATCACCAGTTGCCAGGACCTCCCCAAATCCTGGCCCTGCCTTGTGGGCAGGTCTTGCTCGAGGTTCCAGCCTCTCCTCATCCAACTTATCCAGCTGCTAACCCGGGTTTCTAACAGACATGAGTTCATGATCATAGTTTAAAGAGGAAGAGGAGGAGGAGGAGCAGGAGGAGGAGGAAGGAGAACCCTTTAGCAGCTGGGTAAAGGTAGCAGACACTTACTAGCAGCAAATGCCAGGGAGCTGCTGGGCTGGGGGTGCCCTTACCCATTTCATCCTAAAGGAAGAGAGAGAAATGGGTGAAAAGTGAACAGGAGAGGAAGGCGAACAGGAAGGAGTAAAGAAAAGCAGGGGAAGAATCAGGAGCAGAGAGAAAGGGAAGGGAGGATGTTAGAAGAGAAAGTAGAGGGAGGGTGGGGAGAATGTTTCAGTGTGTAAACTGAGCATGAACATCTTGTTGTCAACCAAGAGTCAAGTATTGACACAGAAGACGATGGCAAGGGTAACTGAGCATGTGTGTGGTATGTGTGTGTGTGTGTGTGTGTGTGTGTGGCGGGGGCCGGGGGAGAACATAGGAACAAGAGAGATGGAGACGGAGGAGTGAGGTGATGGACCATCCAGGAAGTATGTGGGATAGAAGTGGAGGGCCAGTTGGAGCAGGTGGACAACAACCAATGGCATCTGGGAAAAGGGATTCATGTTTGAAATTTGCAAGGGACAGTATTTCTGATTACTCCATTATGATTTCATTAACCAGGGTTTGTTGAGCACCCTCTGCCCCCACCCTCTATCTCTGCACCTCTTGGTTATTCCCTGATTTGTTCTGAAACCCCACCCTCATCCAGACACCAAATTCCATTAAAGATAGGGTGGATTTCCCACAGGTCAGCTTCAGGGTCCACAGGTATGCTTTGGCCTGCCAGGTGCAAGGGTGAGATGAAGGTACTAGAACCTCGTTACAGGGCTTTCGTAGGGAACATGTGAGACAACGTATGTGGAGCACTTAGCAGAGCGCCTGGCACATAGTAGTGTTCCAGAAATGATAGCCATCACTGTTCTCCCTTCTCTTTCTTTAATCTCTGTGCCAAACGGTCACCTCCTCCTGCCTTTCCTTCCTGTGAAATGCCACTCACTCTCATCCCTTTTTCTTCCTCCCAGCCCTTCAGCCCGTCCCATTTGCATTCCTACAGTAGTAGACATGTAGGTCCCCCTGCCTTCATATTCTCCCCACCCCAGTCTATAGTAATCCTGTCATTTGTGTAGCACTTTACAGAATACAAAAATCCTCATTAACACCTGTGAGATAGACACATAAACAAAGGCTCAGAGAGGTGAGGTCTCTTGTTCATCATAACACAGCTAATGAAAGGAGGAACTGGGATGCAAATTTGTCTCTTGGGCCAAAATCAGTGCATCCCCACTGTCCACAGAGCTGAGTAAGTAATGATTCTTTCATAGTGCTATTCCTGAGGACAGAGACCTGGTTTTATATTTCCCATAAACATCTTCGGGGTCTGGACCCCAGAGGCCTTCTTCAATCAGTGTCAGCTGATTCACTTCCAGGCACCCAAAGGAGCAGGGGGCCATGCTGGGCTCAGCCCTGCCTCCGTGGGAGGAGGGTCCTCTCTGCTTCAGATTACTTGGCTCATACCTCAGAGGCAGGAGCCCAGGCCTGAGCCAGAGCTGGTGCGCACAGGGTTGTGACCGGACGCAAAGCCAATATTCCACACTCTGGCGAGGCAGGGAGAAAATCATGAGGAATTAGGCTTGTTTAAGTGTAGTTCAAACTGGTTGAGAATAAAAGCAACTGCATGCTCATTGCAACAGAAAGGAATTGAGATTTCATGAAAAGAAGGCTTTCTTCCTCCTGCGAGTTGTGAGATGTTAAAACAAGATTCCTGCAGAGGTTGTAGAAACTGCTCCCCTGGAGGTCTTTAAGAGCTGGAGCGCGATTCGCTTTCCAGCGGGATGTGGGCAAGATAGCCATGAGGGCAGGGCTAGGCACAGGCACGGAGGGGGATTCGGAAGGCAGCAGGCCCGCCTCGCCCCTGGGCAGGCAGGGAAGAACTCACAGGCAAGCCGGGGGCCTTGGCAGGGAGGGAAGGTGGGCCCTGGGGAGCGGGAGGTCAGAGGGTTGGAGTGACAGGCAGTTGAGGTCCTGATGGAAAGCCAGCAGGCTGTTTGTTGTCTGATCTGTCCAATTACTGCCTGCTGGCTGGGGCCCTGGGCGAGGCAGCCTGGCGGGAAGGAGCACATTCTGGGCCATTGGGCTGATTGAACCTGAATGGACAAAAGCCAAGTGTTTTCTATGAGTAAAGCAGGGTACAGACCTGGCCCATTCAAATATTAAACACAAATAACAAAACCTGAAGAGTGGTCGTGCACAATGCTCCTTAGACAGGGACACTTGGGAGTATTCTGGGAATACAAAATATCCCAGAAAGAAGTGCCACATCATCCTAGAGTATCCATTTTTACTAGGAGATTTGCTGGGGGCAGGGACAAGAGGAGAAGTGGTAGTATTTTAACTGGTAAGAAATAAAAAATATAATTTTCATTTTAACCTGGACATATCATGGAGTAGAATGCAAAATTATGCAAGCATATTCCAGACAAAGCCTGAGCCTTGAAAAGACCTTCCAGGCTTCCTGTTGGGTGAGACCCCCAGATCTCTAGAGTCAGGGTATGTGGTAATCCTTCCTCTGCATTTTGAGTACTTTGGTAGAAAAGTTTTCACAGGGCTGCTTCGGTATTTACAAAGCATTGTTTCATGCAATATCTCATTGGGATACTCAGTAAGCATTTAAGCACTTTCTGTGTCCAGGTCCTACGCCCTTTAGGACAAAGAAGTGGGTATTTCTATTTTCCATGTTGTGGAGATGAGGAAATAGGCTCAGAAAGATGGAGTGATTCCCATCACCTCCCAAAGTCCTCACGTGACAAAGCAGAGTTAGGGACATGGGTGTTGTTTTTGGTGTGCCGTGCCCCTTCCATCCCTGCCGCCCTTCCCTATGTCTCTGTGATTCCTCCTATATCCATTCCTGCCATTAAGCAATTATACAACACTCGCCACCACGTGCCTCCCTCCTAAGAGCCTTCCAGGCAGGAAGGACAAGTCATGAGCAAATGGGAAACTCGGGAAAGCCAGCTGGAGTCTGTGCCTTTCTCCTTCTGCCTGGGGTTGTGACATGGTCCGCACACATTTACAGGCAAGGACATTAGCGCAGAGCAACCAGCATCCCAGGTTACAGGTGGAGGTTGCACAGGGACAGTTCTGGCTCAGTGCATAGCCCAGGGTTAGCTGGGATGTGAGCAATTCACTGTATGGCTCAGGATGGATGGCTCGCCAGCAAGCATTTATCCAGGGCTTGTTAGGTGTGGGCTCTGTGTTAGGCTGGTGGGGGAACAAAGATAAATAGGAACTTCTTTGCCTTCAAGGAGCGTACAATAACAGCAGAGAACTGATGCTCAACTTGTGCTGAAAGAAATAAGGAATAGGAACGGGCTGGGGACATGTGGCCACCAGGTGACGTCCCTCCTGCCACATCTTGCAACCTCCCTCCACTGAGGCACTGTGGGGCAGGAGACGTTTCCCCGACTGCTACCATGCACCTTCACTCCCCACCTCTATGTGCGACTCCCCTCCCTCTGCTTATTCATAGTCGTCTCATCCTCAGTCCAACATTCTCCTTTTTTCTCTACAGTTCTCCAGCTCTCGCCCTAATCAAAGCCACTACAGCCTGTGGTCAGAAGGTGATCTGCCTACATGGTGCTTTACAATTGTTGACGATACCCACTGATGCCATGTTTACATGTGCGGGGCACTGTTCAAGCGCTTTAACTGCTTTATCATCCCAAGGAGACTATGATTCTGTTATGCCCATTCTATAGATGAAAAGGCTGAGGTTAAGTAAACAGCAAGTAAGTGGCAAAGCTGAGACTATCACTCAAGCGCACTCTAGACAGCCTCTAGCCATTCCACATGCATTCCTCATGTGGGTCTCGCAACAATACCATGGCATAGGCAGAGGGGAAAATGGAGAGGCGGAAGGACCAAATGCATGCCAGGCTCAGTTGGTCTGTAGCTAAAGCGGACTCCAGGACCCAGGTCTGACTCATAGCTGGTGTTCTTTCCATTACATTTTGTTGCCGAAACCAGAAAATATTTCCTGCCTATTTCCAGTAACCCTGTACCCACCCAGTCTTTGGAGGATTGGGTCTTTGCACTTACCTATTGGGCAAAAACGAGAGTGAAACAGTCTTGATCAGGCTAAAACCAGAAAAGCTCGAAAGCCCGCCACCTGGTGGTTTTCTCCATGGTGGCAGCTGAAACTGGGCCTCGCCTGCCAGCAGTGGCCTTGGGAGTCTACGATGAGATGTCTGTAATAATGGAAACTAAAACTTATTGACCACTGACTGTGTGCCAGGTGCTCTGCCAAGCACTTTAAACGTCTCCTCTTATTTATTCCTCATGTTCGCCACATGAGGTTGGTCCTATTACCATCTTCCCCATTTCAAAGAGGAGGTCACGCTGCTAGTCAGTCCTGAAGTTGGGATTCAAGTTCAGGTTTGTCTGGTCCCAGGTCCTGCTTCTACTTAGCCACTCATCCTGCCTCCCCAGGCCTTTCACCATCAAGCCCCTGCACACCTCTGCTACCCCATCCCTCTGCCCGGGTCACTGCGCTGCAGCCACTCGAACCTCCTCTCTCTTCTTTGAGTCATCCTCACGCAGGGCCTTTGCGTTTGCGGTGTCCTCTCCTGCAGCATTCTCTCAGGTTTACCCACTGCTGCCTACTCATCATTCGGGTCTCAGCTCATTTGGTCACCTCCTCAAAGATGCTATTCCAACCATCCATCCACGATTCCTCCACTCAAGCCCCGCTCCTCACTATCCCATCGACTTACTGCATGTTCTTCTCAGAGCTTGGCACTTTCTGAAAGGATCTTATTTATTTGTTTGCTTGTCTGTGGTCTGTATTCCTCACTGGACATGTCAGCTCCAGGGGGTCAGGGGCCACTGCCTCTTAGTACCTAGTGCAGCACTTGCATAGTAGTAACTCCATAGATGTCTACTGGGTGAATGAATGGAAAGAAGGTGGCAGGAGAGAAAGGGCCCCATGACTGGTATTTTATCCATTTAACTCTGAGGCCTTCTCGTCCCTCCTGTGGTTGGTTGTCAGCCTTGTCTCCTCTTGACTCTTCCTCTATATAACCAGGGTCACAGACAAACTGAGGCCAGAGTTAGGACTTGGTTCAACTTGACAGAAATACAGTGAAATATCAGATGCATTAAATATAAGATGTTTTGCATTTCTGGTCCTCAGTATTTGATATAGTTGGAGTGTCCAGGTTTTTTCGGTAGTGGTTGTTGTTAATTCTTGTAATTAGCTTGTATCTTATAGATATTGCTCTTGGTCATTTAAAAAGAGGTTTAATTGGTCATTCAGGCCTCGAACCTATTTTATTCTCCAACTTTATTACTTCCTCCAGCACATTCAGAATCTGGCAAGGTAGATTAGCATCTCAGGATTACAAACTGCCTGTTCTCACTCACCCACACTTGGATGTGCTCCAGAAAACAGACCCTGGCTTGTGCATTTGAATTTAGAATCCTGCACTTGTAAGGAGAAGCTCAGACCCAGGCACAATACCTAAGATCTGCTGAAAATATGAGCAGAGTACAAAATCCTACACAGATGAGTTTATAGCCAAAGACATGAGTGGCCTCAGAAAGGAAAAACCATGGTAGCTAATGGTCATTAAAGCTTAGCTGATGTAATTTCAGAGAATGAGGAAAGCCACATCCCAATTAAATAAAACCAGGAGAATTTAGCTCTGAGCCGATAGCCCCACTACTGTGACTTGATGGCAGAGTGGTATCAGGGGTCAGCACTGGATGAAAAACTGGGCAACTTTCTGTATCACTATATGTCCTCCCTTAATCTGGAAAAAGTAAAGCAGAGCTGGATGACCTTTCAGGTTGCTCACAGCTCTGATGTTCCAGGCCTTTATTTGGGGGTGGGAGGCAGGAGAAACATCTGGAAAAAAAGAAGGCTAATGCTTACTGAATTCCTGCTTGGTGTCAGGCACTGAACTGGGCACGGTGGCACCAAGTCTTCACAGCAGCCCTCCTAGCATGGTCTCTGTTTTGCAGATGAGGAAAAGAAAAGAAAAGGAGGTTAAGTGATGTGCCTAAAGTCACACAGCTGGAAC
>NW_007749935.1:9650-10478 GCF_000696425.1 Galeopterus variegatus | reverse complement strand
CCATGACTCAATCAGTTTCCAACACTGCCACATTGGGGATCAAATTTCCACATGAGTTTTCGAGGGGACAACACATCCAAACTCCATCAATTGTTAATGAGATGTATCACGTTTATTGATTTGCATATGTTGAACCATCCAGGCATCCCCGGTATGAATCCCACTTGATTGTGGTGAATTGTCTTTTTAATATGTTGTTGGATTCTGTTTGCCAGCATTTTGCTGAAGATTTTCACATCTGTTTTCATTAGGGATATTGGTCTGTAGTTTTCTTTTTTTGTGTCTTTTTCTTTTTTTGTTGTGTCTTCATAGAGGTACTGTCTGCCTTGTAGAATGAGATTGGAAGTATTCCCTCCTCTTCAGTTTTTTGGAAGAGTTTGAGAAGAATCAGTATTAGTTCTGCTTTGAATATTTGATAGTATTCAGTAGTGAAGCCATCTGGTACTGAGGTTTTGTTTTGGTGGGAGACTTCTTATTACTGCTTCAATCTTGCCCCGACCTGTCTTCCCTGTGTGGTGTCCGTGCCAACTGGAGGGCAGAGCAGTTGCCTGTGCTGTGTCCCAGTGCTCCCCTGGTGTGTCAGCCTCCGCTTCAGCAGTCCAAACCTTTCCTGTGGGGCAGGCCCTGTACAAGTCCACCACAAAGACTCACCAGTTTCTGGGTGATTCGTTCTTGCTGGCTGCATCTCCTCACTACTATGTGGGTCCAGGGGAAGACTGATAGTGGCTTTGCTGGTCTGGGAGATGGAATGATGCGCTCTGAAGCACCTTTCTCCCCTGCAGACTTAAGTGTCTTCACACAAACGTTATTGCTGTGGCTTTGCCATCT
>NW_007749935.1:7030-7626 GCF_000696425.1 Galeopterus variegatus | reverse complement strand
TTGTTTTCCATATAATACCTACAGAGTACCCTTTTGATACCTTATTAAACGAGTGAAGAAAATGCGATTACCCCTATTGACCAGCCATGTCTTTTGTTCTTTCTACCTGACAAATGTGTTAATTCAATAGACATTAAGTGGTTTTTATGCCATCATCATAGCACTGTCAACTGCTAGGGGAGATGGTAGGACCTGTGCACATCCTTCTCATCCTAAAGGANAATTTAAGGGAGTAGAGTGGTGCCATGAAAATCCATCTCTGTTTCAGCCCAGAGATAAAACTATGATTTGATTTGTTAAACCAGAAACCATTCTTATCAATTCTGACCCTTGTAGTTCCTTAAAACTCATTGTGTGTCTGTTATGTATTCAGAATAATATGCTTTGGAAAACAAGGGAATATATCTGGTAGCAAGGAATTTTTATGCCCTATTTTGGAAATGACAAATAGATTCCTGAAATGTTAAACGAAAAACCACAGAGAAAAAGACATTTATGGATGGTTGAGGAAAAGTCACAAGGCAATTGTTAATCGAATGCAAAACTAGTGACAATCAGCACAAGTGCCAAGAAGACTCAGTTTGCTCAACTGCTTT
>NW_007749935.1:1202-2032 GCF_000696425.1 Galeopterus variegatus | reverse complement strand
ATATGGTTAGGAGACCCCATAATATGGTGGAATATAAAAGAACCTCCTGGGGGGTGAAATGAATGAAAGTTCCCTGCAGCCATAAGTCGATAATCTGGTGAGTCCATTCCTGATGTGTAAAAACCGGGTGTAGTAGCCAGGCATCAGAGGAAAGGGCACCTAGGAAGGCAATTGATGGCGTCTTGTATGTTTCATCAGCATGTGGTGAGGAGTTTCCGAGAAGAGGCGGAGGGTTCATCAGTAGCTAGGAGTTGGTAGTTTCTGAGTAAAAGCTGGTTAAAAGTCTGGTTAGAAATTTTGCCCACTTGGGTTTGTAAAAACTTGAGTATACAAGGTAAAAAAAAAGGCATACCAGAAGAGTTACAGAGAGGGGGCCAAGGATGGGCCAAACCCAGGTTAGGAGAGGGTTGGACATTAGAGAGGAGAATGGGCTGGAGTCGGGTGGGGCACGCAAGCTGGTAGCTAATTCAGTGAGTTTAATGATGTTATTTTTCTACCACACTCGATTCGTTAATATAATAACAACATTCTTCTCTTAGGAAGAGGCAGGTGCCACCTTTTCCCGCTGTGAGCAGATCAAGGGCTCTCCTGTTCTGGAGGGTCACTTGGGCCAAAGAAGTCATTTGTTTTTGTAGGGAGGTTAGGGATTCTGCCATGGATGTGAGGGCCCTTTCTAACCTGGATTTAATATCTTCGACAGCCCACAGAGAGTGGCCCAGGGCTCCTCCCGAGAGGCCGGCACTGGCGACGGAAATGGTGAAAGACATACCAACCAAGACAGGGAAGAAAGCTGCTCTTTTGTGTCGGTCTGGGGGATTAAGAAGGTGAAA
>NW_007749935.1:0-530 GCF_000696425.1 Galeopterus variegatus | reverse complement strand
GTAACTGCTATAAGCTCAGTCTGTTGAATGGTAGTGCCTGGGGGTAGGGGTTTGGCTTCTGTGATTTCGGTGAGAGAGGTTACAGCATATCCTGCATAACGGGCAGAGTCCTGTCTGAAAGAACTACCGTCTGTAAACCAAATGTAATTGGGGTGAGGGAGAGGTCCTTCGGAAATAGAGGAGTGACAGGGCAGGAAGTTTTCTAGGGCCTCCAGGCAATCATGGGAAGGGGTGCCTATACCTGAAGGACAAGGTATGGGAAGTAAAGTGGCAGGATTTAAGGGGGGGGCACGGAAGAAAGGTGATGTCAGGGTTTTCACAGGAAGGAGGTGAGAAGGGACAAAACCCTAGATGGAGGGAGGGATTGAAGTCCCTTTATGTCAGGAGATCCTTTAAGTGGTGGGGGGAAAGGATAGTTAATGGTGTCCCGAAAGTTAATTTGTATGCCTCCTTTTGTAAGAGCTGCCCTGCGGCTAGGGCCCTTATGCAGGGTGCCCATCCACGGACGGTGGGATCTAACTGCTTAGAAA
>NW_007749934.1:11374-16265 GCF_000696425.1 Galeopterus variegatus | reverse complement strand
TTATCTGTCTGTCTTTCTCACCAGACTCTAATACTCTAAGAATACTATTATTACCTACTTTAAAAAAAATTATTAGGTATCTTCCTCCATATAAAATATGAACTCTTTTTTTAACTTTAATTTTTATTGAAACATAATCGATTGCACATGTCTGTGGGGTACAAGTTTCATGTCAATACCTATGTGCAATATGTGATGCTCAAATCAGGATGATTAGTATAAGTTAAGAAAGGATTTTGTGTGTGTGTGTGTTTTTTTTTTCAGGTGTACTCCCACTTAATACATGCCCAATATGTATTTTTTAAATGAATAATTGAGTAAATGGCCAAAATACTGTTTCTAGTGTTTCCTTCAGTTCCAATCAAGCCCAGGATCATAAACCTGACAGCAACTTGCAGCACTGTTTTCCCCTATATAACGTCCATTCATCTCCCTATACGTCATGTTTTCTCTCCTTGATCACTATATACCCCACGCTCTACCCCTACCCTCTGCCGCTGCATGTACACCAATCAAGACCAAGACTGTAGGCACTATCACCCTTCTCCTTCCAGGAATAGTACCCTAGTCTGAATATCTGTTATTTAGTAGGCAAATATAAGGTCTATAATTTACAGTGTAATTCAGGAAGGAGCAAATAATTGAATGTTTCTGTAGTTTAAGGAACCAAGGAGAGAGAGGGAAAAGTTGAAACTACACAATCCTGACTGGCCTTGTACATTCCACAACAAGTTCATAGTTAACCCAATATTAAGAAATCAGCGATAGGGGTTTAAGAATCTTGAATCTTGATGTAACAAAATGTGTTTTGAATATGAAAATGAGCATTCTGGAAGCAGAGTAGCAGATATGGGAGGATGATAAAGCTCTATCAGGACACAATCTGAAAGTGAATTATGCCAATAAAAAGTTGAGAGTCGATAGTAAACTAAACAATACTAGTGGACACAGAGGTAGTTAGGTGAGGGAGGATATGGGAAAAATCTGAAAGACATAATCAGCAAAAATTGGATTGATTAATTGACTGATTCATTGGATAACTAGTTGGTAAATCAATTGGAATTCGACCTAAGCCTGTCAAGCCCTTTAGAAACCAAGAATATCCCTTGGCTGACCCTCAGAGGCATGGCCCTGCATCTGGGCTCCTGCTCCAGCATCTTTCCTGTTCCCGGGTTTTGAAGATAATGTCAAATCCTGATTCTCCCTCTCCCTGCCTTGCTTTGCATTTTTGTGTGCTGAACTCTGTGCCTTACTAAGTGTGGTTTGTAGCAAAAGTGCACTTTACTGTTCTTAACATCATAGATTAATATCAGAAGGAAATTCTTAGAGCACTGCTAAGGTGAGAATTAAAGTTATAACCTTTATAGCTATGTCATAAGTATAGTGACTTTTGTCTTTTATTAAATGCTTACTTCTGTACATGGGATTTTAAAAACCATTTTTTAATTTATTTGCTAGGTAGGCATTTTTTAGGTTATATTTTGTGTTTCCAGGATCTTGTCACTCAATAGTCAACAAATACTGTCAAATGCATAATTGTGCCAGGTGCTGGAATAGAAGAATGAACAAAAACGAAGCCTCTGTCCTTAAGCACTTACAGTCTAGGTAGAGAAATAGATAATAGAGAAGCCTACAACATCATCATCAACAAAAACAACAAAAAATATGTATTGGGTCAGTTGATAAAAGAACTACAACAAAAATCAGAGAGGTTAGAGAATGATGGGAGAATTATTCAAATAGCGTAGTTATGAAAAGCTTATCTGATAATGTTGCACTTGAGAACAGACTTGAAGTAGGCAAAGGAGTGAGTAGTGTAGGAATCTGGGAGGAGTGCATTCCAGGACAAATATTTGATCTGTAATCCCTAGTAGAAAACTCACGGTTCAATATATAATGCCTTCTATTTATTATAATGCGTTCTGGACAATATATACGATGAATGCATTTCAAATGCTCAATTTCGGATACATTACAAACACAGATGCTCCTCAACTGTCAGTGGGGTTACATTCTGATAAACCCATCATAAATGGAAAATTAAATTAAAAATACATTTAATACACCTAACCTACCAAACATCATAGCTTAGCCTAGCCTACCTTAAATGAAAACTTAGATTATCCTACAGTTCGGCAAAATCATCAAACACAAAACCTATTTTATAATAAACTTTTGAATATCTCATGGAATTTATTGAAATCTGTACTGAAAGTGAAAAACAGAATGAGTGTATGAGTATTCAAAGTACAGGTTATATTGATTGTACCATCATAAAATCAACAAATCATAGGTGGAATCATCATAAGTTGGGGACCGTCTGTGTTATATCTTCTTTCTCTTTTATCTTGTAAGGAGTTTGGGACATTCACATGAACAATATTCCTTAAAAGGAAACTCCAGAAATTTTTATTTCCAATGTAGGTTTTTCAAAGACAAACATATTTTCACTGTTGAATGTTAACTTTACATTATAAAACCTCTAACAAGTTTATTTCTATTTTAAAATACATTGTGTGGAATGTGGGGGCCATACAAAGAAAATGAATAAGAAGTATCACTAGCGATAAGAACATTGGAATACCCTATACTCTGTACATAAAAAAAAAGTAGGGAAAGATAAAACACTAATATAGCAAATTAGGAATGAGAAAAGAGAAGCAATAATAGGTACAGTGGAAATTAAGGTAACAATCAAAGAATAGTAAGTAAAATTCTATGCTGATAAATTTATTAATTTAGATAAAATGGATGCCATCTAGAAAAATACAGAAAATACAGGTAAACCTAAGTTTACCAGAGAAGGAATAGAAACTCTAAATAAATAACCACAGAAAAGGAAAATATAAAAGTTGTTAAAGAATCATCACATAAAATAATGACCACACACACACACACAAACACTAAAAAACGAAAACATGCTTTAAAATATAAGAGTAGTATGAAATACAACAAAAAGTTCATGGAAAGATCCCTATTGTCTTTTAATTATATTTTTCCACGAGCTTTCTGAAGTACCCCTGTACTTAGAATTCTAAAAGCATTAAATTTACTCTTTGACTTGGAGTCAAATGATTTATTTGTTCATCATCTACTTCTTCATTATCTATTTTATTTACCTGAGAACTTTAAAATTTAAATAAGTTAATTTTTTAACTTATCATATCTAACTGTGGAGTAGTTGTTAGTAAGGTAATAATATAAATACTATAAAATTTATCATAGAATAATATATATTGTGAATTGTCACTAATGGATATAAAATAGGAAACTAACATGACCTGCTTTAAATACCTACTGTTATGTTATTATAGATAAAGCATCAATTTTCTTATTAACTATCAGATTTGGAAGTTCAGCTATTCCACACACATAACTTTAAACACAACTTTCAGTAGTATATAATTTTTGTAATTGTATTTTCAGTTTATTCTTAGTAATTTATATGTCTTAAGAATTATGGAGGCTGACACATTATAAAACCAAGATTTTAAATGTTGTTTACATTTACTTCTGAAATAAATTTGGTAAAATGATTAAAAATTTATGCAGAAATCTCAGGCAGTGTTATACAGATCATTTTATCAATCAACAATTAAAGTACTGAATGGATTAATAATAATGGAATTAATTTCTCCATAAATATTGATGCAAGAACAAAAATTTCAACTACTGAACTATTTTTAATAAATTAATTTTAATTATAAATTAATCTTATCATATCTGATATGATCTCAGAGGAAGTAAAAATGCCCAAAACATGGAAGTGTCAATATAATGCTGAATCTAAACACAACGGGATGTTGGAGGCAACATAACTTGGGCATGAGCAAGGGCTTTGGACTCAGACAAGCCTAAGTTTAAACATTGGGTCGACTATTTTCTACAATTATAAAATTGAACAAGATATTTATTCTTTGAGTTTGTGGTTCCTCATCTATAAAATAGTGACCATGCTGATGATGTAATATGTACCCAATGCCTAATACACTAGACATACATTAAGAATCAGTTTAATTTGCATTATTTTAATTCCTCAGTGGTCATCAGTTCTCTATGAACCAAACGTAGTAAATAGTATTCTTGCTCAAGACTTTAGCCCATTCTAATAATTATTACAGAAACAACAACTTTTACAAATCTAGGCCCAATTTGTTAAGCACTTCCTAAATTCCTGTATAAATGAGTATTATTTTGCAGTTGTGTTATGAAATATTGACAAAAATTGTATAATATTGTAAGTTTAATTGAAAACTTTCTTCAAAAATCATAAAGTCATGCAAGTAAGTGGCAGAAGCAGAATTCAAATCTACTTTTCTCTGATACCAAATCTATGTCTGATGAAATATTAAATGTAGTTACATTGTTTTTACTATATATGTATAATACAATGTTTAAAAAAGCTAAATAAAATCTGTGGTTTAAATGAAACAGTAAAAATAATTACATTCTTTCAAATAAAAAGAAAGCCTAAATTATGCATTGAGAAATAATTTGTTCATTGAGAGCTGGTGGTAGAACTCAGGTTTCTGCCATTAAGCTACAAGCTTTCATCTTGCTATCTTTAATTTAGGAAAGAATTCTGTCAAAACTGGCCAAGCTGTTCTAACAGACTTGACACCATTTTGACAAACAAAGCCCGGCACATCCAGAGGCATTAGGGAGCAAGACTTCCCAAAGATCATGTGTACTTTGGCCATCTGTGTTTTAAATTCTTGAGAACATTAAATCTCACAAAATTGAATATTTTACACAAATTTTTTTATATGTTTGCTTGACTTTCCTAGAGTTGAATATTATTTTATGAAACTAATATATCCGCAAAATATTTTTTTGTAAAATCAGTTTCAGAATATAGGATCTTATTTTCCCACTATGGTTTTCTATCATT
>NW_007749934.1:9301-10104 GCF_000696425.1 Galeopterus variegatus | reverse complement strand
AAAAAAATAAACTTATAAGAAAACTTGAAAGGATAGGAAATACAAGTAACTTTTAATGTATAATTTAACTAAACAACAATAAAACTTATTTGTACAGAATTTTGGCAGAGGAATTAAAGAGAATTTTAAAAATCTTATTTGTGAAGGTCCAGCCTTTTCAGGTATCTATTTAAAATGTTGTCTTCCAAGGACTCTTTAACTCAAGTTCTTATGAAATTGCATGAGAATTTATAGGGAATATCTAAACTTTACATGTACCAGTGCCTTAACTTAAGCGTATATACCTCAGAAGCACTTTTTCATTGCACCCATATTCAATAATTTAGAGTTTCTGATATAAAATTTCAGATATCACCAACAAACTGATGGGACTCTTAATTCTAGAATAGATGAAAGAATGATATCTGTCCTGCCTAAAGTGGTCTTTCCTTCAAGTTTTCAACCAGAAGGCATTGTGTATTTCCAAGAAAATCAAAACACAGCACAGAGGAAAAATTAAAACAAAACAAAACAGAACAAAAACTTGGTTATGTCTTTCCTCAGATATGTAGAAGCACAAAACTAAAAATATAGTATATGTTTTGCAATGATTATTAACATAAAAACTCTGGAATGATATAATGAATGTATCTCATTCATTAATATCTGTGTTCTACCAATCCTCCTTAGAGCAGACATGTACCAGGTTTGAAGATTTAATAATGAACAAGATAGACAGTTTCCATGCATCCTTTTATTTATATTTATAAAAGTTTTGCTTCAAAGGGCAATATGATTTTAAATAATAAATTTGCTCTTTTTTG
>NW_007749934.1:5785-7267 GCF_000696425.1 Galeopterus variegatus | reverse complement strand
TTAATAATAGTGGTCAGGGGTGTGGTTATGAGGGCTTTAAAAGGGGACACACAGAGTCTGTCTCTCTCTCTCTCCATGCAAGACCCCTGCATTGGTATAAAGCCACCACCAAAGAAAAACTTTACAAGATGTGTTCCCTTAACTTTGGACTTCCCAGCCTCTGAAACTGTAAGCAATAAATTTCATTTTCTTATAAATCACCNCTTTTTTGAACCAAAATATGTACCCTATGCTTGTCCCACCATTGTGTCTTGGAAGTAGATAACTTGTTATGACTTCACAAATGAGACTGAACTTTTGACTTTTGAATTTAAAGAAATTAAAACTTTGGGGATGAAATGAATGTATTTGTATGTAAAAAGGACATGAGTTTTGGGCAGCTGCGGAAGAATGCCTTGAGTTGAATGTCCCCCCAAAGCTTAATTCCCACGGTTACTGTTGATGGTGGGAAATCCCATTAAGGTAATTGAAAAGTGGGGCCTTGAAGAGGTCATTAGATTATAGGACCATTGCTAGTGAATGGATTAATAATGGTGATCAGGGGCATGGCTCTGAGGACTTGAAAAGGAGAGCATGAAGAGTGTCTCTCTCTCTGCTCTGCCATTTTTTGCCATGCAAGACCCCTGCATTTCTGTAAAGCCACCACCAAGGCCTTCACCAAATGTGTTGCCTGGACTTTGGACTTCCCAGCCTCTGAAACTGTAAGCAATAAATTTCATTTTCTTATACATCACACAGTCCAAGATAATTTTGCTATAAGCAGCAGAAATGGACTAATACCACAGTCATCCACTGATGGACATTTAGTTTGATTCTAACTCTTGGCCATTGTGAATAGAACAATGATAAACATCGGAGTGCAAGTATCCCTTCAACCTGATGATTTCCTTTACTTTGTGAATATACCCAGTAGTGGGATTACTGGGTCATATTATAGGCCTACCTGTAGTTGTTTGATAAACCTCCATTCTGTTTTCCATAATGGCTGCACTAATTTACAGTCCCACCAACAATGTAGAAGGGTCTCCCTTTCTCTTCATCCTCACCAGCATTTGTTCTTCACTGTCTTTTTGATAATGGCTGAACTAACTTGGGTGAGATGATATCTAAACATGATTTTGATTTACATTTCTCTGATGTTTAGTGATGTTGAACATTTTTTCATATACCTGTTGGACATTTATATGTCTTCTTTTAAGAAATGTCTTTTCAACTCTCTTGCCAATTTTTAAAAATTTCTTTGGAGGGGGGATCTATTTGAGTCCCTTTTATATTCTGGATATTAGTTCCTTCTTAGATGCATAGTGTGCAAATATTTTATCTTATTCTGTAGGTCATCTCTTTGTTATTTTTATTCTTTGCTGTGCAGAAACTTCTAAGTTTGATAAAATTCCATTTGTTTATTTTTGCTTTTGTTGCCTGTTCTTTTTGGTTCTTATTCACAAAATCTTTACCCAGACCTACAGCTTGGAGCATTTCCCT
>NW_007749934.1:0-720 GCF_000696425.1 Galeopterus variegatus | reverse complement strand
TTTTTTTTATTACTTAGAACCTTTCCAAAAGGCATTTAGGTAACAGCAATCTTAGAGATAACAAAACTAATTCAAAGGGATTAAAACTTTACCGATATGATGTCAAATATTTGCTTGAAAAGTGAAAAGTCAAAAAGTTCAATTGGTTGTTTTGCTGGGTCAGCAGTAACAGGTAGTGGACAAGCAAGTCTTTGATATTGTTACTGAGAAAAGAGCTTTTATTGATGAATTCCATTTGGAATCATTACACTCTTGATCAATAAAAGATCACAGAAGCATAAAACATCGGAGATGGCAAACTCTCAGAGATCAACTCCTCAGAATAAATAAAAAGATCACCTAAGAAATGCCTTGTCTACTTTGGAGGTAATGGATTGTGACTTTTAATAACCCCATACCTACTGAGTTTGGTAACATTCATACAGACTAGTGAATGTTTTACTCAGCATATATTCTTTCAATCCTGTTAAAAGTTTTATTTTTTTTTTTTTTTCCTTTCTGTCTCTTTTTTCGTGTCCGGCAATGGATCGCAACCCTCAGTGTCGCGCCCGTACCGGACCAGGGACCGGCAACGGGATCGCAACCCTCGGTGCTGCGCCCGCCCCTTGCTCAGCCAGTGAGCGGGAACCGGTCTGTATGTGGGATCCACCGGGCTGGCCCCTGTTAAAAGTTTTGATCATTGTTGATGTTCTTAGACACAGATTATTGTTTTTAGTGAAG
>NW_007749933.1:8387-10480 GCF_000696425.1 Galeopterus variegatus | reverse complement strand
CTCTCTCCCCCCCCCCCCCCCTCTCTCACACACACACACACACACACACACACACACACACACACACGCACGCACGCACAGAGTCCCTCTTTTTCCTTGCAACAGCTTGACCAAGGACAGTAGCTAGACTACTGCATTCTTTGACCTTCTCTAGAAAACAGTCTCAGCCTCAGGCCACCCATTGTCCCCCAAATGTTTTGTTTAGTCCTAATGTCGGAAACAAGTCCATTTGTCCCATTCAACATTGACCTCTTCATCTTCGGAGGAGTTCTGACCAAGCACAACTTGGCCCCTCTCTGGATTGAGGCTCCAGGAGGAAGTGGTGCTGCAGTCCCCATGCCAGATGTCTGCCTAATGGGCAAACTGGGTGTCGTTTGCAAACAGACAGAGATGGAGACTCTTGAAAGCAGTTTGCTTTGGCTCTTGCTGGGAAACAAAGGTCCAGACATCACAGATGATTAGAAAATCAGGTCACATGTGATGGGCACTTGAACAGAGGAAACTGTTGCTTTTTATATCTCTGTTTATAGATTTTTTTTTTCCAGAAGAAATAGATTTCCAGAGCAGCAGGCATGACAAAGTTTGGCAGAAAAGAAAGTTTCTTATTTCTTCTCAGCAAATTGCTCCTGGAAATATCTCTGGCTGGATACTGGACCAAAGGCACCTGCCAGTTCCACCTTAGGTTTTGATGAAGAAATTGAGTTATAAAAGTGTGGTACTATATATCATTTCAATCTCAAGTCCAAGTAATCCATGCAGGGGGAACAAAGAAAAATTTTTTTCCCAGTTGTTCCTCATAGTCATGAAGATTTCACTAAAAATTAAATTATATTTACTTTGAGAGGGCAAAATTATAAAAAAATCAGAAAATTATAGCATTTAAGATATTGAATAGACCTTAAAGATCCTAGCATTTTATAGATTGAGAAACTGAAGTCTAAATTGTTGAAACTGCAGAAAAAGTATCTTTCCCCAGAAAAGCAATTAAATAATAGAGATCTGGGGTTGGCCAAAATTTATAATGCAAATCGGAACACAGTGGCTTATTTTTTCAACTATTTTCTTAGAGACATTGACAAACTCATTTCCTAAGTTGTAGCAATAACATCTAAGTTTTATCCTCTCCCCAGCTTTTCATTTCTAGCAAAAACACATGAATACTCTTTGAGCTCTCAATGCCTAATTCTAAATCAACTAATAATCAATCCTCTGCCCCAAATGTGTGTGTGTTCCACTAGCCTCTCCCCTCACAAAGTTGAAATTCTTCAATTATTAGAAAAAATAACTCATCTAGGACTTCCAAAATTATCATTTCCTTAAAAACTACATAATATTGTCATTTCATTAAAAGCTAGACTACGGATGGTAGTTTTCTTCCAAGCCCACAGAATGAGCACAGAATGGTGCAGGATCAGGCTGTTCTCCTGAACACATCCTCGCCGTGGTCTGCAAGGCCCTGTGCTGTCCCTGGCCTCCCCTCATCACCAACCTTCTGCGTTGCCAGTCCACTCCTGCAACGCTGGCCTTATCTCATTTCCAGAGTCCGTCAAGCTCAAGACTTAGGGCCTCCGCACCTGCTATTCCTGCATCCTGCAGATGTCTTCCCCTCGCCCATTTAGGAGGCTGGCTTCTTCTGACTCTTCAGGTGTCAACTCATATATCTCCTCCTCAGAATGGCTTTCCTGGACAGCCCTATCTACATCTCCCTTGCCTAATGTTTTCTACCACTAACCTCTCATTTTACTTTTTAGTCCTTAAAACAGTGATTCTAAACCTGGAGTGATTAGGCCCCCTGGATTACATCCGGCAATGTCTGGAGATATATTTAGCTGTCACGATGGTGGGGAGGGGAGGGCTTGCTATTGGCAACCGGTGGGTAGAGGCCAGGGTTGCTGCTCAACATCCTACAACAAACAGGGCAGCCCCTACGACAACCTGGCCCCAAATGTCAATAGCACTGAGTTTGAGAAACCCACACTTAAGCCAATGTTGCATCATTTTCTTCATTTGCTTATTTATTGTATTATCCTGCTAAGTTGCCAGAGGAAGGAGAACACAGACAACACCTTTCTCGTTCATCACTGGAGACTCCA
>NW_007749933.1:0-7794 GCF_000696425.1 Galeopterus variegatus | reverse complement strand
TAAGTTGCCAGAGGAAGGAGAACACAGACAACACCTTTCTCGTTCATCACTGGAGACTCCACGTCTCATTCAATACAGTATATGTGGAAAGTGCTGATAAATATTTGCTGAAAGAAAGGATGACCCAGCCACACTGAAGGACAAAGCATGGCTGACTGCCTTTTGGAATGAAAACAGGAAAAGGCCATAGAGAGAGGGTATATTCCAAATTTAGCAGGAGGCAACATTCTAGGACGCATTAATGAAATGATTTTTTTTTTTTCATTAAAATCAATAGGTTTTCCTCATTTGATACATAGCTCCTTCTGGGCAGAGAAGACACGTGGACACAGTGCTAAGCAGATGAGTATTGGCTCAAGGGGCAGGTTGGTCAAGGTGGCTCAGCTGGAAGAGCCAATGTACCTGAAATGGTCACAAAACCAGAACGGGAACTACAGTGTGATGGCTTAAAGTTGTAGCCTCCAAACTTTTTATCGTCAACCTATGTCATAGAATTGTTTTGAGTATGCACCCCAATGCATGCATAGACATTTATTTATAAATTATATACATGTACATTAGCTTACACCATAAGGAACAAAATCCACTTAGGCTGGAGTTCATTAGGGGCACAACCAAGTGACATTCACTGATGGGACATAAATCCATATTCCAAAATGTTTTTTTCATAATTTCTAAAAATACTGGTAACTTTCTGTAAGTCTCATTACATTGCTATTATTTCTCCCTTGTAAAACTCACGAAGAGAATATGCAGGAAAGGTAGATTGTTATCTGTTAATTTTTTTTTTTTTTTTTTGCTCCCTTGTATTTGCATTTTTATCTTTAATCAGCAGTAATTTTACTCAGGAATATATTGAGCCACTTGCACTTTTTTGAGGGCTAAGCTAGTTAAAGCCAGCAGTACAACTGATAAACTCACTTAAGTGGGCAGACATAAACTACCCACTACTGCAGCACCCTGAAAACAAGGAAGGATGCCACCATTAATGTATCTGCTTGGCAAACTCCTGCTCCGTTGTCCAGCACCTCACAGACTATGTGTGACATGTGATTCCCCTGAAAGTAGAAACAAAATGAGAATGTGCTACTGTGATTCTATACATAATTTCATTCCTTTCCCTGAATAAAAAAATATTAAAGGGAGTTTTAATATTTTCTTCCTATACTCCATAGAATCATATTCCATAATCAGGGAAGAGACAAGAAAGAAGCCCCATAGTTTTTCTTCTGTTTCTTTCTCTTTATATGTACCTATCTCTGCCTGTATATATAATTTCCATAAATCTAACTGATACCATTGCACATAGGAAATTAAGAAAATATTTTAAAAGCATTACTCTCTTATACACTACAAGAACAATGATTTAACAAAGTAACAAATGTAAAATCACAAATAACAGCTTTTTTTTCCAGTAAATCCTAGTCCCAAATTGTCTTATTTCTAGAATTACTTAACCACGTCTCCTTAAGATAAAACAATGAGCCAGTCATTAAGTTCTTGCTCATCTTAATAGCAAATAAACCAATGACCATTCAGTCTTGCTTTTGAGTCTAACGGTCTTGGAGAAGATGGGCCAGTGGGGCAGGCAGGGCCAGGGCCAGAAATGCTAAGAGAACTAAGCCTTAGTCATGAGCTAGAACTACTGCGGGTGAAGAGCCACATCTTCTTCTCCACACAGTACCTTGAGATTCTGACTTGTTGTGGTTTTTAGAAGCTCACCAAAAATCCAGCAATAATCATGTTCCAGTCAAAAAGGATTACTAGTCTGGATTCCACCATCAGCCACATCTTTCTTAAAAGAAACACATGATTTTATAAGCAACATCTCCTAGAGTCACCACTGGAGAAGGGGATTTAGGCAGTTGGTGCCATGTCATCTTTGCACATTGCTACCCTCAAATGAGCCTCTTTTCCTTGTTGCAAGAGCCTGGTGTAAAGAGTGCTCAATATGACAGGCTCAGGTGGATAAGATCAGGAGGGACGGGAAAAGCAATTCAAGGCCATGCAGGGCATTACATGCACTGTTAAATGTATCAGCATTTTAAGTGCCCTAATAATGCTTTTTTCCCATTTGTTCTTAAACACTTCATTCTTGCTCTTTGCTCAAGCCTCAAGATAAATAACTCCTTTGTATATTTCAAGGCAGAATTTCTTTGACATAGAGGACCTAACCCACCATAAGCAGGCCTTGTGGTGATGGCCATTCAGGGTCTGCTGCACAACTGTAATCAAGACAGAAGTGACTGCCCTTTCAGAACAGACTGTCACGGAGCTGGTTACTCCCCACTAATGCTGTACTTATGTGTAGAAATTGCTCATCACCTATGTGTTTCATGATCTGACAGGAAATTGAGTCCAGTTGGTAACATCTGTGCTATGTACAAAAGACTTAGAATTTTAATCAATGAAGCATCCACAGATGTTCTGAAATTCAGAACTCAGTAGGTGATTCCTATTATCCTGCACAAATAGAAATTTTTATACACAAGATCATTAAAATATGTAAAAGATGTGATTCAGTCAATTACCACCTGGAGGAATCAGAATGTGTGTGCGTGTGAGGGGGTGGGGGTAGCAGGGAGAGTATAAGATAGAAATTCTTAAATATAAGGAAATGCCTGCAATTTCTGTCTTAACCTCTTCAGCTCTGGTTGCTAAGTTACCACGACATACCACTGTGTGTGCTTTTCGGTTGTTGGTCTTGGACTTGACAGTTTGATTAATTCTCTGGAGTGCAAAATGTGCTCATTGAGTACTTAAAAATTACACACGCATGCACACCCACCCCACTCATCCAGCACCCCATTATCACTTCCGATTTATAAAATCTGTTTTTGTAATTAAATTGATGTACGTAGGTGGAAACCAAAAATGATGCTTCATTTTGGAGAGAGAAAGTCCTCCACTATGTGATGTTCCCTGAATTTTTCCTTAAGTATACCACAGTTCAGTCTTCCCTAATAGCTGGCATTTCTCCCCCTTACTGTGTTCATTCAACCCTTGACTTCATGCCTAAGAAATATGAAAAAATAAGGCAAGTGTTATTTAACATCTGTCATTGCTTTTCCTTCCATATGTCTTACTTGCTGTATGATTGAGTTCAAAGGTGTCCATAAATATTACTGTAAGCTGGTGACTAGTGGGCTGTGGGTTGTCAGATGTACCTGTAAGGAAGGGAACATATCAGTGTCAGCTAGCTAGACCAGCCAGGCCCAAAATCTCAGGACATTACATTGAAATAATATAAAAAAATATATATATACACACACACAAAATATATATTATATATTATAATATATATTATTTTAATATATATTTTTATATTATATATAATATTATATGACAGTATATTTTATATATGAAAGAAAAGGTGTATTAAAAAATGGCTTCCAAGCCATGGCTGTTTTCTTGTTCTTTGGCATTTTGGAGCAGCAGTTCTGTATTCAAAAGGTGTATTACAGTCCTCCCCCAGATTGTGTGTGGACTTCCCTATTTTTAGACTTTTGAAACAAGAGGGACAACCTCAAGTTCTTATCGCTAAAACAAAGTGAGTTTTTACAACACTGATAAGTAAGGATTCATGGCAGCAGTATACAACATGTGGGTAAATGCAGGTAAAGCTATTTCAGATGCTGAACAGCATTTACCTTTTATTCCCACTGCTGCATTGTTATGCAAAGTCTGGGAATGACCTCCAGGGAGCTTCTAGAGAAGTTAGAATCTGTGGTTCTGTTGATCAAGTTACAAGAAGAAATCTGGCTGGTTTAGTCTCTGGCTTTGTTATTTCATTTCTGCACCATTTGTATATATGGTTGTTCTTCTGATGGCTGATCTGAGCACGTGATAGAATCTTTACTCCAACTGCTAACAGATATGGAGGGTTCGCTAAAGTCTAAAAATGTTCATTAAGACTTTAAACGTACCTGCATCCATTCTTTTCCTCATTCTTCCTACTACAATAGCTAAAAGGTCCCTATCATTATCAAAATGCAATCCCTTGTTCATGTTCTTGATCCCATTACTTCTCAACTTCCCAGGAATATCACTCTCACAGAGAGTTTCTCTTTGCATTACAGCGTTGGTCTCTTTCACCTTTACTAGATAACTACTATGAGTAGATAAGCATGTTCTAGAATCTTTCATCTTTTAGAATCCTCCCTTCATCTGTCATCCTTGAGATATTGCCCCATTCCTTTGCCCCTTGAAGGTCAAAGCTCTTGAAGCAATTGTCCACACACGCTCTCTGCATTTGTTTAATTTCCATTCACTATTTTATCCCCTTCAGTTAAAATTAATTTTTAATTTGACACTTTTTTCAACTTCTTTTTGCCCTCCTCCGGCCCCCACCATTCAAGTGAAATTATACTTGTCGACATCACTAGTGACTTTTGTGTTTTCATATCTGAAGACGTATCACCTTCCCCGACTTCTCAGCAGTTCCAAGAAAAGTGAGTGCTTCCTCCTTTCTGAAAACTCTCTTCTCTTGGCTTGCATGTAACCACGCTACACTTGTTTACCCCGTACCTCATTGTCCTCTCCTCTCCAGTCTCCTTTCAGTCTCCTACCCTTCCACTCAACTTCTAAATATTCGAGTTGTTGAGGGCTTTCTTTACTTTTTTACCACCTCTTCTTAGATAATATTGTTCACTCATATGTCTTTAAATTCTTTGTATATGCTTATGACTCCTAAAGTTTTATGACTAGCAGCCCAGATGTCTAGAATGACTCGAATGAATTCCAGGCACAAGTATTCACCTACATGTTTGACTCAAAGAGTTCCCAAAAGCATCATGTCCAAACATAAACTCTTTTAAAAATTTTTTTAATTGATACATAATTGATTGTACATATTTGTGGAGTACAGAGTTGGCTATCAGTATTTGTGTACAATATGTGATGATAAAATCAGTGTTATTAGCATGTTCGAGATTAACATGCAAACACAAACTCATTTTTTATTTTTATTTTTTTATTGCAAGATAATTTATGATACATATTTGCAGGGAACAAAGTCGACAATCAATAGTTGTGTACAATATGTGATGGTCAAATCAGGATAGTTAGCTTATTCATCATTACGATAAGTAATCGTCAAACACAAACTCTTGATTTCTCTTCTCCCTATAAAATTATTCCCATCTCAATCTCCCAAATCTTAGTGAAAGATATTGTCACTGACTCAGCTGTTCAAGCAAGACTGCTGAAGGCATCCCTGATAGCTTCTTATACTCTATCCTACATCCAAACTAGTGAAAGACCTGTCAATTCTACCTCCGAAATATATTTCGAGTGTAGTCACTGCTGGTGTGGATGCTGTAATAACCGAAATGGTCTTTCTGCTTCTACTCTTGCCCCCCATCCCCAACCCATTTCCCACTCCAGAATCATATTTCTGAAATATATCATATTATCCCCGATTTAAAATGACATGTCACTCTCTATTTAAAAGCCTTCAGTGGCTTCGCACAGTATTTAGAATTTATTCCACGTTCCTCACCTTCAAAATCTGCATGTTTTGGTCTGTGCTTACCTCTCCACACTTCACGCTCTGACCCATTCCCACTATCTCCAATAACTCCCCAGATTTCCACCTCGGAGCCTTCTTCTTGTGATTCTGCCTAGGACGTAGACTGTCACCCTCACACTACTTCATAAAACTGGCTTCTTCTAATTCTTGTCCATTTAAACAGAAGCGTCTCTAAGTTTACTCTCTTCATAGTGAAGAATACAGCTTTATTAATCTTACTTTGCTCGTTCATTTACTTGTTTACTGGCTTTCCCCTCATTAGACTATGTATTACACATCATCATATCTCTAGTGCCTAACACAAAGCCTGGTAAAATAGTATTTGTTGGCCAAATAAATAAATAAATTATTGCTGTTACAAACAGGCATGGGAAATACTAGGAAGGTGAAAGGGAGATGAAATGACATGAATCAGCTAGGAAAGAGGCCTTTAGCTACACAATAAGCCCCTCTCTGAGTTCATGAGAGCTACTTAGACAGCACTTAATTATCACTTATGATTGTGAACATGAGCTGCTTCCCTTTAAAAGGAGGGGAAGAGAATCTATACAAATGTATGTGTTTGCTTGAGCACAATTCTTGGACCACTATGTGTGGCAAAGTTAAGAATGTCTAGTTTGCCTCCCACCCAGTCTCATCCTTATGAAAACACAGCAAAGTATGTACATTTTCAACAATACAGAATAACGGTCTAGTCCCTGACTCTAGAATATGCCAGATTTAATAAGGCATTTCCATGTACAGTAGCTCAGATGAAGTACTGAGGCAGCATGATAAGGCTACATGCAGAAAAAGTTGAGAGGGTTCAGTCCATAAATCCTTTTATACACATAGAGAAGTGAGGTCTTAAATTTTCAGAATGAAGAAAGCTAACTTTTATTGAGCAAGGCTGGTTCAGCACTGCTCTTAACCTTCTTTTGACATGATTCTACCAAACACTTTCAAATATGAAATATAACTGATGGCTTTAATGGAAAGAGGATGGTGCTCTGCACATCAGGCCTCAAGTTTTTAAAAAGAAAGGTCTAAAAATTACAGGAGAATTGCAGTTGGAGGTATGTTTTTTCTCTTATATCTGATAAGTGAAGAACCACAGATTGCTTTAGAATGTGCAAATTAAACTCTGCTCCTAATAGGAAGGTAGCCACGTAGACCAGAAAAGACTGTTGCTATGGATTGAATTGTGTCCCACCAAACTTTAATGTATTAGAAACCTAATCCCTACAGTGATAGTGTTAAGAGGGTGAGAAATCTTGTTATGGTACCTGAAAGTAGGGGCCTTTAAGAGGTGATTAGATTGTGAGGACCACGCCCTAGTGAATGGATCGATCCATACATGGCTTAATGGTGGTCATGGGCGTGGGTCTGATAGCTTTCAAAGGACAGTACATGAGAAGCTCTCTCTCTCTTGCTTCTGCCATTTTGCCATGTGACACCCTGTGTTGCTGTTAAGAATCCCTCACCACCAAGGCCCTCACCAGATGTGTCCTCTGGACATTAGACTTCCCAGCCTCCAAAACTTTAAGCAATAAATATTGTTTCTTATAAATTACCCAATTTAAAGTATTCTTTTATAAGCAACAGAAACTGACTAATGCAACTGTCCAGTCTAGCTATTCTAAATAAAAGGCTACAAGGCATGGGAAATTGGGTTTGGGTCTGCGTACCGTATTTAGCTCTCCTTGTGATCTAACAGAAGTCAGAAAGTAATCAATAATGAGAACCAAACAGAATTTACTCCCTTGTTTGGGTGAATGGATCCGCCTTTCCTTAAGAAGGAAGGAAACTATGAAGGAAGGAAGGAAAAACAAAAAAGATGGAGTACATAAAAATACTCTGCAATATAAATGAGAATTTAAGCTGCAGAAGATTAAAGTAGCTCCAAAAATGATTCATGATTGGATACAGAAGTAAATTGGATACAGAGTTTGTGGTTTATATTCTCAAGAAAATTAATAGAAACAGACTTCAAAATAAGAGAGTTGACCAAAAATAATAATAGAAAACTAAAATGTAAAAGGTGCTAGCTGAAAGACAGGCAGAAATGAAAAGAGAACTGAAAGATATAAAGCCTGATTGAATCATAAAAACACAATAGGAAAATTAAATCAGTATTAATTGCAATAAAGAGCAGAATCAACACTGGGCTATATTGAATTGTGAATAACATTCTAAAGACATTCTTCCAGAATGTGGAGAGAAAGGAAATAGTGAGAGAGAGAATAGATATGGAAGACAGAGATTGGAGATTGAGGATGCAGATG
>NW_007749932.1:9590-10480 GCF_000696425.1 Galeopterus variegatus | reverse complement strand
TCCTCTGTCTGTAGGACAGAGGAAAGAGAAATCCTGCCCAGGGTCACCCATTAAAACTGAGGAGCTCCAGTATACCCCATTGCACCCATCAGGGTCATAGGACACTAGCCAGAGTGCCAACAAGCCCACCCTAGGTCACCCTCCACAGCCAAAGAATGACAGGGCACCCACGTGTTTCTGCCACGAACTCAAGATCTTGCCCACATCCTTAATGACACAACAAAGTGTCACTAATCTCAGCAAAGAATTGCTAAGTGCCCTAGTGCATAGGCCACAGAGGCATTCACAGACAGCTCCAACACTGAATACAGCCAAAGTACTGACACAGAGACTACACTACTGTGTCTATCTGGAACCAATACTAAAACACACTACTTAATATAAAACACATATATAAAACAATATAAAACACATCTCCAGGAAGACATCTCTTTCCTCAATGTCCATTCCAGAGTAATAGAAGAGGAAACTGCTCTACCAGTTAAATAGACAGTGGCATAGAGACACTAGAGATACTAGAAATTATAAATATATGTGCACCCAACACCCAATATATGTCATCAAGTAGGATTCATACCAGGGATGCAAGGATGGTTCAGCATATAATACAAGTCAATAAATGTGATGCTTCACATCAACAAAAACAAGGACAAAAAACATATAATTAATTCAATACACATAAAAAAAGCATTTAACAAAAAGCATTCAACATCCCTCATGACTCTCAGCAAATTAAGTATAGAAGTAAAGTATCTCAATGCAATAAAACCGTATATGAAACATCCACCAACAATATCATCCTGAATGTGGAAAAGCTGAAAGCTTTTTTCTTAAGAATGGGAACAAGATGAGGATGTCCACTCTCACCACTCCTATTTAACACAGTATTG
>NW_007749932.1:2900-8796 GCF_000696425.1 Galeopterus variegatus | reverse complement strand
ATAAAAATCAGTAGCATTTTCATACTCCAATAATGAACTAGCAGAAAAAGAAATCAAGAAAACAAGTCCGTTTGCAATAGTTACTAAAAAAATATAATACCTAGGAATCAATTTAACTAAGGAAGTGAAAGATCTCTACAACAAGAACTACAGATCACTGCTGAAAGAAATTAAAGAGGATGAAAAAGATATAAGGAGATTTTGATCTCTTGGATTGGAATACTTAACAGTGTGAAAATGTCCATAAAGCCCAAGTATTCTACAAATTCAATGCAATCTCCACCTAAATACCAAGGACATACTTCACCAAAATAGAAAAAGCAACCCTAACATTCATATGCAACAAGAAAGGACCACAAATAGCCAAAACAATCATAAGCGAAAGAAAGAAAGAAAGAAAGAAAGGAAGAAAGGAAGAAAGGAAGAAAGGAAGAAAGGAAGAAAGAGAAAGAAAGAAAGAAAGAAAGAAAGAAAGAAAGAAAGAAAGAAAGAAAGGAAAGAAAGGAAGGAAGGAAGAAAGGAAGAAAGAAAGAAAGAAAACAAACCAGGGGCATTACAGTACCTGACTTTAAATTATACTACAAAGTTATAGTAACCAAAACAGCATGGTACTGACATAAAAACAGACACATAGACCAATGGAAGAGAACAGAGAACCCAGAAATCAACCCAGGTACTTACAGCCAACTGATCTTTGATGAAGGCATCAATAATACACATTGGGGAAAAGAAAGTCTCTTCAATAAATGGTCTTTGGAAAACTGGACATCCATATGTAGAAGAATGAAACTAGACCTGTACCTCTCACCATATACCAAAATCAACACAAAATGGATTGAAGACTTAAATATCAAACCCGAAAATATAAAACTTCTAAAAGAAAATGTAGGGGGAACAGTTCAGGAAGTAGGACTGGGCAAAGACTTTATGAAAAAGAGCCCAAAAGCACAGACAACAAAAGAAAAAATAAACAAATGGGATCATATCAAACTAAGAAACTTCTGTACAGGGGGAAAAAAAATAACACTGCAAAGAAACCAACCTACAGATTGGGAGAAAATATTTGGAAACTACAAAAAATAATATTTGCAAAACTATAAATCTGACAAGGGATTAATATACAGAATACACAAGTAACTCAAACAACCGTAAAAAACCTGGTAACCCAATTACAAAATAGGCAAGAAGTTAAACGTGCATTTCTCAAAGGAAGATACACAAATGGCCAATTGACCCATGAACGAATGCTTAACATCAGTAAGCATCAGACAAATGCAAATCAAAACCAAACCGAGATATCATCTCACCCAATTAGACTGGCTATTATCAAAAAAACAAAAAACAAAAACAAAAAAAAGAGAAAAACAAATGCTGGCAAGAATGGGGAGAATGGGGAACACTCCTACACCATTGGTGGGACTGTAAATTAGTGTATCTACTAAGGAAACTGTATGGAGCTTCCTCAAATAACTACACATAGAAGTGCTGTATGATTCAGCAATCCCACCACTGGATATACACCCAAAGGAATGGAAATCATCATGTCTAAGGGAGACCTGCACTCCCACGTTTATTGCAGCTATATTTACAACAGCTGAGAATTGGAATCAACCTAAATGTCCACAAACAGACAAGTGGATAAGGAAAATGTGGTGTGTGTGTGTGTGTGTGTGTGTGTGTGTGTGTGTGTGTGTATATATATATACATACAAAATACTATATTACTCAGCCCTAAAAAAGAGTAAAATTCTGCCATTCACAGAAACATGGAGGAACTTAGAGAAAATTATATTAAGTGCAATAAGCCACACACAGAGAGAAATACTGCATGTCCTCACTTGTAAGTAGGAGCTAAAAACATAAACAAATAAATAAAGAGAGAAAGAAGGAATCATATGACAATAACAATACTTCACTGAACTTTCAAAAGGAGAGAACCAAACTGAGGTTACTGGAGGTGAGAAAGTGGGAGGGGAAGTCAGAGTTAGCTAGGAATTGGTAAAGGACCACAAAAAAAAATGATTACATTTTATAATGTTGAATATAGTAATTTGAGCATCACATATGGCACACAAGTATTGATATTCAATGCTGTACCTTAAAAATAAGTACAATCAATTATGTTTCAATAAAAAAAAATTTTAAAAAGATGGTTGATTTTATCTCAGTACTTTATGTATACAGTAATGATGATGACAGCTAACATTTATTGAGAAGCCCAAATAATGTCATACATCAACGTAACTATTTTACATGCATTATCTCACTTCATCTTTCTAACAATCCAGGATATAATGCAGAAACTAAGAGTTTTGAGGACTAATCAAGATCATTCCTCTAGTTAGTGGTAGAGGTGGAACTTGAACTTAGTCAATGTGAGTGCAAATAGTTCATGATCTTAGTTACTATGCTATTTATCTAATAATATTTCTAAAAGGTTCCAAACCTACTAGAGAATCAATTCCCAAAACAGGTATATTTAAGTAACTAAAATGTTAATAATTCCAATAACATGTAATAAAAGGTAAATGAACTAATTTTTAAAACAAGAGCAAAGTTGGTTGTGCTTTCCTTCCTTTCTTCACTATTTCTCCCCCCCCCCTTTTTCCCCATTCTCCCCCCCCCCTTTTCCCCTGTGTTTCTCTGTTTCAATCTCTGTCTCACTTAAATTACACTTCCTCAAAATAGAGTTGAAAACCTTTGGCACATGAAGTTTATAACCTTTGAGCTGAATTCATTGCTTTGCCTTTGGGCCACTGTACCTATGACCATCACCTGTATTTTGATTACACTGCATTGACACTTAAAGTTCTAGGCTTGTTTTGTTTTGTGTAAAACTTGTTCTAGCATTTTATTTTTGCAAATTTTTCTCTTCTTCCCTACTCATTTGACATATTTTTGTCTGACCAAAGTCTTATTTATTTTGCATAGTATTTACAGTTAGAAAGCAAGGCAAAGAATAAAATCCAACCACATTTCCCAGCAATCTAGAGAGCAATTGAAAGAAATCAGTAGTGCATTGTATAATTTCCCTAATGCAAATTCCTTTTGATGCCTGTCGCTTGCTATTTAAACTAAGTTGCCTCCCATATGCTAACATTGGCATGTGGGAGGCAACTTAGTATCATCCATAATAGACCAGTAGACACAAGCAGGGCTGGCCTAAAGCCAAAGGAAGCACAAGCATTCATCTTGGGTTGTAGTTTAAGNCAAATCAAAACCAAACCGAGATATCATCTCACCCAATTAGACTGGCTATTATCAAAAAAACCAAAAACAAAAACAAAAAAAAAGAGAAAAACAAATGCTGGCAAGAATGGGGAGAATGGGGAACACTCCTACACCATTGGTGGGACTGTAAATTAGTGTATCCACTAAGGAAACTGTATGGAGCTTCCTCAAATAACTACACATAGAAGTGCTGTATGATTCAGCAATCCCACCACTGGATATATACCCAAAGGAATGGAAATCATCATGTCTAAGGGAGACCTGCACTCCCATGTTTATTGCAGCTATATTTACAACAGCTGAGAATTGGAATCAACCTAAATGTATATATATATATACAAAATGCATGTGTGTGTGTGTGTGTGTGTATATATATATACATACAAAATACTATATTACTCAGCCCTAAAAAAGAGTAAAATTCTGCCATTCACAGAAACATGGAGGAACTTAGAGAAAATTATATTAAGTGCAATAAGCCACACACAGAGAGAAATACTGCATGTCCTCACTTGTAAGTAGGAGCCAAAAACATAAACAAATAAATAAAGAGAGAAAGAAGGAATCATATGACAATAACAATACTTCATTGAACTTTCAAAAGGAGAGAACCAAACTGAGGTCACTGGAGGTGAGAAAGTGGGAGGGGAAGTCAGAGTTAGCTAGGAATTGGTAAAGGACCCCCCCCAAAAATGATTACATTTTATAATGTTGAATATAGTAATTTGAGCATCACATATGGCACACAAGTATTGATATTCAATGCTGTACCTTAAAAATAAGTACAATCAATTATGTTTCAATAAAAATATAATTTTAAAAAGATGGTTAACTTTATCTCAGTACTTTATGTATACAGTAATGATGATGACAGCTAACATTTATTGAGAAGCCCAAATAATGTCATACATCAACGTAACTATTTTACATGCATTATCTCACTTCATCTTTCTAACAATCCAGGATATAATGCAGAAACTAAGAGTTTTGAGGACTAATCAAGATCATTCCTCTAGTTAGTGGTAGAGGTGGAACTTGAACTTAGTCAATGTGAGTGCAAATAGTTCATGATCTTAGTTACTATGCTATTTATCTAATAATATTTCTAAAAGGTTCCAAACCTACTAGAGAATCAATTCCCAAAACAGGTATATTTAAGTAACTAAAATGTTAATAATTCCAATAACATGTAATAAAAGGTAAATGAACTAATTTTTAAAACAAGAGCAAAGTTGGTTGTGCTTTCCTTCCTTTCTTCACTATTTCTCCCCCCCCCCTTTTTCCCCTGTGTTTCTCTGTTTCAATCTCTGTCTCACTTAAATTAAACTTCCTCAAAATAGAGTTGAAAACCTTTGGCACATGAAGTTTATAAACTTTGAGCTGAATTCATTGCTTTGCCTTTGGGCCACTGTACCTATGACCATCACCTGTATTTTGATTACACTGCATTGACACTTAAAGTTCTAGGCTTGTTTTGTTTTGTGTAAAACTTGTTCTAGCATTTTATTTTTGCAAATTTTTCTCTTCTTCCCTACTCATTTGACATATTTTTGTCTGACCAAAGTCTTATTTATTTTGCATAGTATTTACAGTTAGAAAGCAAGGCAAAGAATAAAATCCAACTACATTTCCCAGCAATCTAGAGAGCAATTGAAAGAAATCAGTAGTGCATTGTATAATTTCCCTAATGCAAATTCCTTTTGATGCCTGTCACTTGCTATTAAACTAAGTTGCCTCCCATATGCTAACATTGGCATGTGGGAGGCAACTTAGTATCATCCATAATAGACCAGTAGACCCAAGCAGGGCTGGCCTAAAGCCAAAGGAAGCACAAGCATTCATCTTGGGTTGTAGTTTAAGAAGACCAGGAAAAACCAGTTTGCTTCCAAAACAAAATAAAAATAAACCAGGTAATACAGACAGTGGTGGAGGAGGTGAGATGACAGATCATGAATTTAGAAGTCTGACAAAACTAGAGTGCAAATACGGCCACATCAATATCATTCCTGTGACTTTTTCCAAAAATTACTTCAATTCTGAGTCAAGCTTCTTCATGTTCAAAATGAGGATGATTACATCTTGGAAATACTGTTTAGATTAGATATCAATATGAAAAGCTACCAAAATATCTGGCACAGAGTACATAGTAAGCCATGATTAAGTGGTATCTTTTATGACATGAAGTAAATCTGCAAGGCATACATAATGCAATGGAATCACGAGACCAGCACAGTGAATACAAGAAAGGTTGAGCAGTGCCAGCAGCAGAGGCAAAAGTCCCGCTGGCTAATGGCTCCATGAGGTACACACTGTCCCTATGGAACCATAGTGGCTGTGCCTTGCCTGTCTATGCATTTGCCCAAACTCAGTTCTCTAGTTTTCCTACTGATTCTATCTATGGCTCATCTGAAACCTGTCGGGTCCACCGCAGGCTGACCCGAACAGCCTTAGCCTCGTTCCTTTTGGTGGGCGAACAAATGGCCCGGATTACTCTTTCCCTCTGGTCCCCTTTGGAAGGAGACAGGGGAAGAGAGCTGTGAAGAGAGGTGAGCACAGCCGCCGGCCCCAACCAGCCCAGTTAAAGGACACTCAGACGTGGTGGGGGTTCTGTTGAGCAGTTCTGTTTATTATCACACAAGCACTTGCTTTTATAGGCAGATGGGGA
>NW_007749932.1:0-1324 GCF_000696425.1 Galeopterus variegatus | reverse complement strand
ATGCTGATAATTGTAAAAGAGATTTCAATTATGAGAAATTAAGAGACTCAGGGTATCCTAAAACCCTAATCAGCTTATTTCCTTTGTCTGCAGAATTATTCTGCTGGCTTGAAGATTCTGTAACAACCTTTACCAATGGAGTTACCTTGAAAAGAGAAGCCATTTCTCCTTATGCCTCCCACCCACCACTCCTCTTTGTCTGTAGCTGGTTACTCAAGATTCTGGCACTCATCGGAAGAAATGTTAAAAAACAAAGAAACATAAAATACAGTCAGAGATGTCTTGTAACTGAAATAATTATAATATTTCAGTAACTTGGCAAAATTCCATGGGATATAATTCAGTATAGATTCTGTGGGTGCTGGATCAATGAAAAACTTTTTTAAAAAAATCACAAAACTAGCCAAATTTATTAAATGTAAAAAAGTAACTGGAAAATGTATAACTGGAATAGAACTAAAACTCCAGAGGTATGAAAATAAAAGACCAGAGGCAGCAGCAACTCCAGCACCAGCAGCAACCAGTATTGCTACTGTGAACATGGAGTTCCTGCAGCACACTCTTGTCTCTGCTTTGCAGTTATGGGTCCTTCCTCAACCCAGTTCCCCGGAATGTCCCATTGATTCTGTGATCTACCTAACAGATTTCTGATACGTTTCTTTCTGCATAAATTAGCCAGTGTTTATTTCTGACTAGCACAATAAGTGTCAATAATTTTAAGCTCTGTTACTAATTCTTGAAATACTGTGTAACATAAATACTATGTTATAATGAATAATAATAAAATTTCTGATATAAATATAAAGATGCATTTGAATTTTCTAGTATGTATTTGACTCAAATATATCATAGAGTAGATCAAAGAAGAAATTATTCTATAGCTATTACTAATCTCTCACTTCTCTTCAGTTACTATGAAATTAAATCCAGGATTTATTTGCACAATTATAATTTTGATTTAGTTAATTATGATTTTTTATACTAATAGTTGAAGTTTTTCAGAATCAGTACTCTATGATATGAATAGATGACCAATGCCTAGCACTAGAGAAGACATTTTAAATTCTATACAATTTAAATTCTAAACAATATCTTTAAAAATGTGGTTAGTAATTTTTGCAATTCTTAATTTTCTAGTTATCCATTAAAGGGTTCTGCCTAAAAACTATCAAAATTATAATTTCAATCTGAAATCATCAGTCACAAATGCCAATAGAAGGAAATAAAGCTTCCATCTTTGACAAAAATATAAGTGTTTATTTGACTATACTGTATTATGAAGTTTGAAGTCATTTGTTTCATGAAGCTCATTACCTGATAAGGT
>NW_007749931.1:8745-10481 GCF_000696425.1 Galeopterus variegatus | reverse complement strand
ACTCCTACTAACTCATTCTCCAGAAAGATTAAAATTGTCTATATGATCATAACATTCCCCTAGTTATGTACCATCAGTAGCTTTTGTTTGTTATAGGTTTCAAACATGGTCTAAAAGGCGCTTTGACCACCAACGTGACCTCATATTTCCCACTTTCACTGACTGAGTCATTCTGTTCAAGAGCCCTGGCCTTGACATTCTACCATTAAGATAAGCTCACTCCTCCTCATATCCTTCGCATGCTTTTTTCTCAACCTGGTGCACAGTCCACACTCCCCACTCTTCATTTGCTTCCCAAGCCCCTACTCAATTTTCAGATTTCAGCTTAAAAAGACCGCAGGTTTCACATCTGTTTGGACTAGCTCTGTATATGCACATAACAGATTTTCAATATGTAATTTTTGAATGAAAGAATCCACCTAACTCTGTCCTGGATATTGTTTAGTGAAAAGTGGCTTATTCTAAAGGAATTTTTGCAGGTCTTATTGTGTTTAAAGAGGAAGTCATCTCTAAAGTAAAGTATTTCAGAAGCTATAAGGTTAAAGTGTGTATCTTTGACTATTCTCAGAAAAGTGAGGCTTGGGGAGGTTGGGACCACAGACCCAGGGATATTGGCACATGCACCTAAGGTGCGGAGGGACCTGCTGAGAAATACCCATTAATGGCAGATCTGCCACTTTGAGAGGCAAAGCAAAGACCCCTCCACTAAGGACAGGGTGTTGGAGGCAGAATGGGTTAGGCACAGGACGTGTTCCCATCAGCCAGTCCCTATGCAGAGGCTAAGGCCGTGGGCTGTGGGTAAGAGGGGCAGGTCCTAAGGGGCACTGAATGAGAGAAAAAGAATGTCAATAGGCCCACTGGATAAACTTCCCCTCCCCCTAAGACCTTAGGGGCTTCTCTAGTCCCACAAAAGACTAAAGGCCTTTGACATTGTTCGCAAGATGCTCTTAGAGGAAAAGTAGTAAAAAGTGACTCAAGATCACACATCTTAGGGACTAAGTCGCAAGTGGAACTTCTGAAGGTAATTTGAGAAGGGTGTTGGTTCTGACTGTTGGATGGTGAGTTATTTGGGTACGTTAAATTCCAAGTGTGGGCAGGACATCAAAATAAAGATATCCTGGAAACAAGAGAAGAAATGGGACTAGAAAAAGTCTGAGGAGTCGAAGCAACAGAGATAAGTAAGGGAATTACACTACAGCAGGTTGAAGCTTAAACCATAAGGATAAATGGCCCTTTACGGTAATAGTTACTCGATTAAGATGGTTGATGAACATTGTCTGGGTTGATTGTGTTTCCTTAAAATAAGAAAAAAGAGAGAAAGTAAAGCTGCTTCAGAAAAGAACTGAAATGTGTTCTAACCAGTAAAAACATGAACAGGAAATTCTCCACAAGAACATTTCCAAGTGAATAGGCAGAATTTAATTTCTCTCTCTGATTCTCAGTTTTGAAAGTTTTAAGTGCTGAACCCCAAACAAACATCAAGGTGGCTTTTCTCTTTATTAAACAGAGAAATAAGAAAACATGATGTTTATAAAAATGATGCTCAGCAACATGCCTCTTTCATTGTACAATAAATTATACTGTGCTATTTGAAAATCATATGGGTTATTCTCCCTTCTGCGATCTTATGAAAATCCACCTCTATTCCTGACATTACATTCAACTCAGTTCCATTGCTTCATATTTATAAAACTTCATTCTAGAATTTTGAACCAGAAACCAGGGAGGGCCGGCCC
>NW_007749931.1:6126-7757 GCF_000696425.1 Galeopterus variegatus | reverse complement strand
GGGCAACACTGAGGGTTGTGATCCGTTGCTGGACACGGAAAAAAGACAAAAAAAAAAAAAAGAAAGAAACCAGGGAAATCTTAGGACAACAGAAATTATATTCATATAAAGCTGAGTTTAATGTGGTAAGAGCGATGCTCAGATTCATTCATTTGTTCCAAAGACATTTAGTGACCACCTACTATGTGAGAGGTGTTTCCCTGAGAACTGGGGCCATAACAGTAGACAAATCAGACAAAACTTCTGCTCCCACAGAGCTTCGACTCATGGGGAAGACAGACCAAGCAAGTAAACAAACAAAACAAATACTTTGAAACAGCAACAAACTCTAGAAAGAAAGTACAATAAGGTGACAGGATAAAGGCTGGTGCTGGGCAGGTCTATGTACTTGCTGAGGCACTTAGGAGAGGCTGCCTGGGGAGGAGATGGCAGAGCTGAGAACAGAATTAGACAAAGGAGCCTGCCCTTCCAGGAGCCGGGGAAGACAGTTTTAGGCCAACAGAACAGCAAGTGCAAAGACCTGGGGTACAGAAAAGAGGACCGTGGGGAGGAGCAAGCATGAGAGGCATGGATGAGGGGTCACAGCAAGGTGTTTGGATTCTGGAAGAACTCCCAGAGTTACCCTTGTTAATAATAGGCCCTACCTGCTCACCTCAAATGAGTCACTCTAAATTCTGGGCAGAATCAGCCTTTGCCTGTGGGTTGGACCAGGTTAGCCACCTGCCCCTCAGTGCACCTGCCCCTCCGTGTTCACTTCAAACTTATGGGGCAAATACAAGGATCAGTGACTCTGCCCAGGCCAGCCGTCACCAAGCAAGGNAACTTATGGGGCAAATACAAGGATCAGTGACTCTGCCCAGGCCAGCCGTCACCAAGCAAGGAAGCGGGGGTGTGGCCTGGCTTGACTCCTAATGAGCCAAACCCTTCTAAGTAGCCGGTCACAGCAGGTGTCTCCAACAGGTCCCCCGACCTCCTCTTCCCTGTCCAGCCCAGGCACCTCCTGAAGGCCCTACCGCTGTGGTGTCCTGCATGTGCCCTGAACTAGAAGAGGACTCGCTCTGGAACCCCCTGCCCAGCTTCCCCACCCACAGCACCCCCGTGGCAAGCTTAGCCCTGAGCTGCCACTGCCCCACCCTGGCGACCTTTCCACATTCACACGTTCACCCAGCAAACACTCACTGAGCAACTCTAAAATGTCAGGGCCCCGTGCTGCATGATTCTGCTACACCCAACCCCACCCTCTCACAGGTGGGGCAAGGGCAAATGTAGCACTTATTCCTGGATTCACCCCTTTATCTCAATTTTATGGTCACCCATTCATCCAAGCCCCCTGTCAGTCTGGGTCACAGACCCCTTCGCCCCATCTCATGCAGAACCTGAGCCAGGTAGTTGAAAGAAAAATCGAGTACCACTGGCAAAGTTGACATGCTTTATTCCAGACATGAGCTCTGCCACTAATGGTTCAGAGCCACTGTCCTTTATTTATTTATTTTTTACTTCTCAAAACACATTGTAGTTGATTTTCATGGCCTTTTACCCATTCCTCTCCACCCCCTCCCCTCCTACCCATCGTATCTGTTCACTTGACTTAAATAGTTCAAGGAATTTTTGTGGTTATTCTGTGGTTATTC
>NW_007749931.1:4273-4599 GCF_000696425.1 Galeopterus variegatus | reverse complement strand
ATCTTCACCCCCAAACCTGTTCCTCCCCAAGTCTTAGCCAGTATCAGTAAAGGACCTCTCTATACAACCAAGCACTCAAGACAGAAACCTGAGGCTTATTCTGATACCACCATCTCCCACTCCACACATTTAATCTACCACAGAAGGCTCTCATGGTTATCTCCAAAATATCTCTTGAATTGATCCACCTTTTCCCATCTTGACCATCTCCCCTTCACCCTAGATTCCAATAACCTTCTAACTGGTGTCCCTGATTCCACACTCTACTCCTACTAACTCATTCTCCAGAAAGATTAAAATTGTCTATATGATCATAACATTCCCCT
>NW_007749931.1:0-360 GCF_000696425.1 Galeopterus variegatus | reverse complement strand
TAGGTATTGTTCTTTCTTGCATATTCATGGCAGTGATGGTTGTTTTTCAGGTACCAAACCCAGTACTTCCTTGAGAATTTCTGGTAAGTCTTGTTGTGTGGTAGTGAACTCCTACAGTTTTTGTTTGTCTGAGAAATATACTATTTGTCCTTCATTTCAGAAAGATAGACTTCCTGGCAAAAGTATTGTTGGTTGACAACTTTTGTCCTTTACTATTTTGAATGTATCATGCCATTCTTTTCTAGCTTTTAGGGTTTCTGATGAAAAGTCTGATGTTATTCTGATTGGGGCTGTCTTACAGGTGACTTGACACTTCTCTCTTGCAGCTTTTAAGATTCTCTCTTTGTCTTTGAGTTTTGC
>NW_007749930.1:8778-10482 GCF_000696425.1 Galeopterus variegatus | reverse complement strand
CAAATTAAATAGCAAACCATGAAAGATTGCATTTACCTAATTAATCAACAAAACCTAGGTGCATAGTTGGGGGAAAAGGTAAAGCCAAGTTATTCATTCAAATGTAAGAATGAATTATTATTAATTATGATGACTGCATAATCTCATATCTGATTGTAAATATAAATCAACTTTTCTATAACCAATATTTTACTTTTAAAATATCAGATTTTATAATTGGAGATGGGGGAGAAAGGTAGTTTATCTATTTAAAAAGATAGTTTAATCTGTAAGATTAAGGACATTGTTCCGACTGTGAATATTGTATGGTTTTGAAGCACCTTTAAACCACTGTTGCTTTTAAAAATATAAAATTGCCCCAGGTAACTGTTGTCTACATCATAAAGAGCTAAACATGAAAAAACTAAAATGCAATACTGAGACAAAGGAAAATTTAATGGTATTGTACGTGTATGTATAAAAAAGTCATGGCATCAATATTTCTGTGCAATGGATGATTTATTTTTATGTATTATTCATACCCAATCTAGCATTTATGCCTAACTCAGAAGGTGCTAGAGAATAGTCTCTTTCGTTGTCATAACATATGAAGATGAAGAAGAAAAGGGAAGTGGGGAGAAGAAGAAAGCATCAAACTAAACAGAATAAGGGACACAGATTAGAGAAGTACTGGGAGCTCCAGAATCACAGAAATAGAAAGGGAAAACAAGCCATGGAGGCAAGAAGTCAGTTAATGCCTAGATCTGTCCAATCCAGGGTAGTGAAACCTACTTAACAATATGTGTGTCAAGAACTTTGGAATGAATTTGAATTCTTGCCTCGGGAAAAACCAGTCCCCTTATAGGATAAGCTGTGGTATCATATTTAAGTATCTATTAAAATGTAGCAAACTACCATTTTACCCAAGAAATATAAGCAATGTTCAAAATCATTAACATCTAGTGAGTGTTTTCTATGTCCCAGTCTCTGTGATAAGTGCTTTAAGAGCATTACATCTTTTAGTTCTCATAAAACCATATGAGGTAGGAAACTGAATAGAAATAATGCCCAGTGAGTCAAGTTTAGTCAGCTTCTGCTTTTACTGAGACTTCCTGGAGTGATCATTGAGCTGAAAGCTGAAGTCTGGGCAGGAGTTGTGGGATGGAAATGATTGAGCAGTCTTTGAGGGAAAAAATAGGGTGTTTGTGAAGGTCCCGTGATCACAGGGAGCATGTTTTCTTCAAGAAACTGAAAGAAAGTAATTTGCCTGAAGCACAGAAAGAAGACCCAAAATGTGGGTCCTCATATGAGATGATATCAGACAGAGATCATGTAAACCATGTTGAAGTTTCTAGTCTTTAGCACATAATTACAATTGGAGGCTGCTGAAATATTTAGAGGGTGGATAAATCAGATCTGCATTTTAATAAAAATCCCTTTCATTTTCCCATCAGAAAAATAAACTATAAAAATCTTTAAGAAGACTATTTAACAGGTTTATAGACTTGCTTCATATTGTTATTTTTCAATTGTTTACCTGGTTTTTTTTCAATTCCTACCTTATTAAAACATACTAAATTTTATTTTAGCTAATTTATGTGAGGTTTTTCTCCCATATTTGTATCTTTGCCCTCTAACCATTGACTCTTTCTTACTTGTCTACATTGCAAAACTGCTCTTTACTCCCTCTTCCTATTAATAAGCCTCCTGTCCCACGAAATGTTT
>NW_007749930.1:6867-7778 GCF_000696425.1 Galeopterus variegatus | reverse complement strand
CTTGTGAGTATTTGGGAATAGCTGGAAATAACAAAAGATGAAACTTTTGCCTCAACACTAATTTGCTGGTTACAATCACTCTAATGAAGAGAAATGTAACCCAACATCAAGTCCTGTGATTACAATGATGATGGTAATACCGAAGGAGAGAAAAGATGTCACTTGAAATTAATATTGGATATGTTCTTCTAGTAGGACAGAAATAGTATTCTCTAATTTCAGATAGATTAAAACATAGAGGTACTAACTTTTGATGATTACATACCAATTAGGAAAACAGAACTTTTAAAGTGCTGCACCTGCCACTACCAACTCCACATTCTCATTACCAACCACCTGTATTATCTAGTAGAGTATCTCATACAACNAGGGTGGGTCATGAATATTTGAGAGTGTGATTTCTTCTGAGAAAGTCACAGGACATTTATATACCAAAATAATAACACTTTTCTCAACTCAACTTTTATGACATTTGCACTATTCATAGATCAGCTCCTTCCAGATGTGTAAACTTCCTACTGTGAAACCTGACACTTTATACAGTGTTTTAACACTTTAAACTCCAAAGGTAGTGACACTTTTCCATTGGCAAGACCTGTTCCATATATGTGAAAAGCTGAGGTGAAAGTTGGAACACAAGGGCAAAATCTGATTCACATAATACTGAGTTGTGTGGCAGACTGGGAATAGTGTTGTGATATATATTTTATCACATGGAAAGTTGGAAATCTAACTACAGCAACTGTGATGGCATTGCTTGCTCTTGATCACTGATAAAATTCTGTAGAAATGACAAAAAAAAATCATTAGCCATTCCCTTTTAAATCACAGTAAGAGTTTTAAACTCCAACCCAGCAGAGCAGCCATAATCTTTGCAATAGATTCTGCATTCACTTATGGAAGAAATTCAA
>NW_007749930.1:0-1350 GCF_000696425.1 Galeopterus variegatus | reverse complement strand
CTTTGCCAATATACTGCTTATATAGTGTGTATAAGATTATTCCACTCTTTAAATGTGTAAACATTTTAAAGCTCTTAATGTAGAGTCCTGGATGTTTAAGGATTCATAGCTTTCGTAGAAAAACGTTCTATATGATTCATTGATATATCACATTTTATTAATATAGGAGAGGGAAGAACTTGTAAAGTTCAGGTTAAACAACAAAATAGATCAGTGTTCCATAACACTAAATTGGATCTCCCTTATAATTCAATTCCAGGATGCTGGTAAGAAGTAGAAACTAACAATTACCACGTGTATACTATCTATTAGAAAAATGAAATTAGTAATAGAGTATCTACTATAGGACAGCACTTACTTAGGTTCTTCCTAAGTATTTTTCTATTTACTACTCAAGATACCCCAGGACTTATTAAAGACAAACATTCCAGAGAAATCGGGTAACTGTGTCAAAATCACATAGCTAGGAAGGAACAGAAGTTAAAAGCAGGACTGGACTGCCTGTCTTCAAAATATTTCCATTGTTATATGGCTAAAATCATCCAACTATAGTAGACCACTGTTATCTGCAGATGACAACAATGAGGCTCACAGATGTAACAAGACTTGACAAAGGTCAAAAGGAATCTGCTCCTTTCCTGATCTCTTCACTACTCTACTCTTTCTTCTCATATCACATTTACTATGAGCTATTCATTTACTTAATGAAGACAAGGGGTCACACAAAGGCCAGAACAGTTCTGGAGACCCTACAAGAAACGTAGTTACCTTGCATAGAAAACACTCAATGCTATGTTGAGAAGCATACTATAAATCTAGATTATGTTTCTGAGTGATTTTGCTTTGTAAATTATGTTTATGCCATTAAGCCTGGAGTACATGGAGGATGGGGAAAAGTTAAACAGATAGCCTCAAGTATTAGAGGGAAAAAAACAGTTTCTTTTTGTTTCTTTTAGCATTTTTGGAATTAACTTTTAGCAAAATTACTGCAGTTCTGGTTTCAAAAAGTCAGTATAAAAATATGTGCTTATTGAAGTTTAAAATATATATGAGTGTAATTCAAAAAGATCATAGGAAGATTCAACTTAACTTTCAATTCTATTTTTCCACAAACTTTTTGAAATACCCCATAGAGTAAATTTTGAAGTCCGTCTTTAACTTTCAACCCAGTTCTATTCTCCTGGTAACGTCCTATTTACAATTTTGTATCCTTATTAGAATGCTTGTTATGTGTTTAGGTGAACAGATAGAAGAAAATAATATTGATTAAAAATTAATACACTGATTCAATGAAAGACAAAAAATGCAAAAAGTGTATCTGAGAGAGACAAATAGAAACACAAAGTAAAA
>NW_007749929.1:9623-10482 GCF_000696425.1 Galeopterus variegatus | reverse complement strand
ATGTGCTAGATACCAATAAGGGCTAAAAGAGAAACAAAAGGCAGAGGAAAGGAGAGGAGTTACAGTTTTAGAAAGATTACAGAAAAATACTTTATGCATTAGAAAAGGTAACATTTATGGAAGGATGTATAGGAAGAGAGATTCAAATAATCCTGAAAGGAAATACGTATGAAATTGATTCAAAAGTCACAATACCACAGAGATGTTGATTGTCTCTAATTTCTCTTTGTCCGTGGATGTTTATCATAAGACCTGGCTTGAAGGCTGAGGAAAACCAAACCACCCCAACCAAATTCCTTTTCCTAGTATTTGCACACCAAAGGGTTCTTCTGGGTGGACCAATTCTTCAACCTGGCATATCTTGCCAACATAGATTGAGTGCTAATACAGCCAGTATTCACTTACATAATACAGAAATCTGTCTATCTAGTTTAAGCAGAAAGGATTNTTGGGATCCATGACCTTAGTGTTCTAAGGCTATGCTCTAATCAACTAAGCTAACCAGCCACCCCCTACCCTCCAGATTTTAAATATGCACCTTCCTGCTGAAATTGTATAACAACCACCCTATATCAATATGATAATCACTATCAATTACCTCATCCAATATGGGATTATCTCCTTTTTTGCTTATATGTATAGTATCGTAAGGAGCTTCAAATGGCCAGACAACAGTCTTACCTTCTAATTCAGTGAAACCATTATTTTGTCCCTTGTTGGGAAAATAGAATAATTTAATCAGGCTCCCCTCGCCTTGGGGCACATTGGGGGTGGTGCAGAATTCTTTGTAAGGAAGTTGCATGTGGGTGGAGTTAGTGATCATGAATGGCACTGCGACTTGGCTGGCAGACTGGCTGGC
>NW_007749929.1:5177-7947 GCF_000696425.1 Galeopterus variegatus | reverse complement strand
ACTGCTCTATTCTTTAGAAAAGGCCAGATAATTCTGGGAAGTGGAGTGCAGGGTAGTCCCAGGAGTCCTGTGAGAATTAACCCATTGTCTCATTTGTTTTGCTATATATTTGGTAAGTATTTTTTCCTTGGTTAGGCACAACATTATATGGAATATTATGACAATAAATGAAGCATTCAATAAGCCCACTGATGGTAATACTGGCAGATGTGTGACAGGAAGGAGAGGTAAATCCACACCCAGAATAAGTGACTATCAGTGAGTACAGAGGAGTGCATGAAGAAGGGGTATACTGCAATCAAATATGCCCGGGTATATTAGTTATCCATTGCTGTGGAACAAATTACCACAAAACTAACTGGCCTGAAACAGCAAACAATTATTATCTCATGTTTTCAACCCATCAGTAATTCCAGAGGCACTGATGAGCTGGGTGCCTCCAGCTCAGGGTCTCTCATGAGGACAGCAGAGTCAAGCTGTCAGCCAAGGATTCAGTCATCTCAAGGCTCAAATGATGCTGGAAAATCTACTTTTGGACTTATTCACATGACTATTGGCAAGTCTCACAAGATCCAGTTCCAAGTTCACTTACATGGTTGATGGCAGGCCGTGGTACCTCTTCATGTGGGTCTCTCCACGGGCTCCCTCGTATCCTCAATGTGACCACTGGTGAGGGATGGGGGAGGGGAAGACAAAGAAAGAGAGAAGAAATAGAGGACCCAAGACGAAAGTCAAGTCTTTTTGCAGTATCTGATGAGAGGTAGCTAGGAAGCGAATAATTGCTGGCCATATTTCCTGTATTTTCCTGATTTCATAAATGCTTTCTTATTATTCTCAAATTGTCCTTCCTCCAACTTTTTCTTTTTATCTCTCCAAACTTACATGAATGATATTGGGACTTCTTAACGCTCAAGTGCTAAGTCTTTGACATCTTCTCTGCTCTATTTTTATTCCCTTGGGAATCTCATTGTCTCATGGCTTTACATATAAACTATCAGCTTAAGAGTTCCACGCTTATATTTCCAGTTCAGATCTCTCAACTAATCTCCCAATTTGTATAACCAACTTGGAGCATATCTCCATTTGTCTAGTTGACATGTTCAAACTCAACCCAAACTGGACTCCTAGTCTTCTCCAAATCTGCTCCGCTCTCTGCCTTCCCATCCTCAGTAGATGGCAATTCCATCTTTCTGCTTGTTCAGTCCAAAGATCATGGAGACATACCTGCGTCCTCTCTTTGTTCTCACACTCCACATTTAATCTGTCAAAGTCTCATTGTTTCTACCTTGAAAATATATCCAAAGTATATTGAGAGTGTATAATCCGTGTTACTGCCATGGGCTCCTACCCGGTCTCCTTTTTTCCTTCCTAGAGAAGAAGGTTGACCTATTCTCAACACCTCAGCCAGAATGACCAAGTCTCTTCTCTGTTCAGTGCAATGCTTCCCATCACACTCAGAGTGAACGCTGAAGTTCTCACAATGGCACTTAAGGCCATATAGGATCTGCCCTTTCCTTCTCCCACCCTCTTTCAATTTCCTCGCTTAATTCATCCTTTCTTTCTCATCCCCTCTCTCTCTCCTCTTCAGTCATATGGCTTCCTGGATGTTCCATGATCTGGATGGACACAGTCACACCTTAATTCTGCTTCTATTTAAAACACATTTATTTGGACATACATTTGTTTTTGTTTACTTTTCAATTATATCATGTTACTTCCTGATAATGGTGCTTTTAAAGACAATTTACATATATAGGATTATTAGTGAGTTAATAAGTACAGGGCTATTATCAAATTTTTTTGTCTTTTTCTGAAACTTGGCTTGCTAAGAACTAGGCAGTCAACAAATTTTAATTTAATCCATTAAAATATTTAGCAATGTTTGGACCAAAATGGTAACAAGAATTTTAAATCAATTATTTTCTTGCAAATGAAATTATGTGGTGGAAGGTATTTGTTCTGTGTGCTATTAATGTTTGAGAAAGTTAATGAGGGAGGAATCGGTAAGGGGATACGAAAATCAACTACATTGTATATTGATAATATCTTTTCGGAAAGGACATTGTTGGGTGGGAGGGGGGAGAGGGAGGAGGGAGGGAGGTTTCGGTGATGGGCCATAATAATCAACCACATTGTATATCAACAGAATAAAAATTTAAAGGAAAAAAATATTTTTTTTTTTTTTTGTCTTTTTCCGTGTCCGGCAACGGATCGCAACCCTCAGTGTCGCCCCCGTACCGGACCAGGACCGGCAACGGGATCGCAACCCTCGGTGTTGCCCCCGTGCCTCACTTAGCCAGTGAGCGGGAACCGGTCTGTATGTGGGATCCGAACCCTCGGCGGGAGCGCCGCCGCGCTTCCCAAGCGGCGCACTAGCGCAGTGCGCCACCGGGCCGGCCCAGAAATAAATATTTTTTAACAATTAAAAAAGAAAGAAAGAAAGTTAATGTGAATAGAGAACAGATCAAGAAGAGACAACAGATTTAGAATGGGATGATTTTTGTTCAGCTCAATGTTTTATTTCTAGACTTGAACATTCTCTTACGTCTTTGAAACCAATGCAATCTTTTGAATGAGTCACTGAATGCTTGCCTCACTTGTTTGTTTCTCAGGGTGTAAATGAATGGGTTCAACATGGGAGCAATGGATGTCGTTAACAATGAAACACCCTTATTAATAGCCACAGATTCCTTCGCTGAAGGTTTGATGTAGATAAAGATACAGCTTCCATAGGTGATGGAAACCACAATCATGTGAGACGAACAGGTGG
>NW_007749929.1:4158-4725 GCF_000696425.1 Galeopterus variegatus | reverse complement strand
CAAAGACATCAGCAAAAAACACTTGAATTATACAAATATGATAAGAAATTGACCTGTCACCTGTTGCTATGTTGTACAAATATCTAGGAATACAAGCAGACGTAAATGATATTTCTAATAACGCAAAATTTTGTAGAAAAATGTACATTGGTGTTTTCAGATGGAAGTCCACTAAAGTCAGAACTATGACAGTCAGATTTCCAGTTATACTCATTATATAAGTAAGAAATAGAAAAACAAAAATTGGAATCTGAAGCTGAGGGTCATCTGTTAGTCCCAGCAAGATGAAGGTTGTTATTGTGTGGTTTTTCATCTCCAACTATTGAATTTTATCAATCTTAATGTAAAGTTTAGAGACATTTTACTTGAGTAGAGTGGTATCAAAGCCAGGTAGCAATAAACAGTGACTACTAGAGACAACTAACTAAATTCACAACTAGTTTCTTCTACAGGTAGTGGTCGATATCGCTTATGCTCTATGGGCTTGGCTACTCAACTGTTTTTTATTTTATTGTTTTGGTAGTTTGTGATAGATTTTTAAACACATTTTAAATAATTATTCTTTCA
>NW_007749929.1:0-3412 GCF_000696425.1 Galeopterus variegatus | reverse complement strand
TTTTATTGTTTTGGTAGTTTGTGATAGATTTTTAAACACATTTTAAATAATTATTCTTTCAATCCAATATCCTCCTTTATGTCACATTTGTCATCTGTACCCTGCTGACTTCTCCCATGTTTTTAGATTTGATCCACAATGTGTTGTGTTTCAACAAAATTATGATTTCTTTTTATGTCTAAGATTTCTTCTGTATTTTAAAGGTGAATATTTAAATGTAATCATTTTTCCATGTCTTTCCTGGAAGATTTGGTAGTTGATAAAATTATATTTGTTCTAACTCACTTGGGCTCCATGCACAGGCATCGTTGATCCATTTACAACTTGTAATCTTTTATTTTACCACTATGACCAAGCAGGTGTTTATGTTGTTTCGTTTAGTGTTTTAAAATGCAGCTCCCACATTGTTGGCTCCCTCCTCTGATTCTCCTTATGCTTCTCTGCTAGTACGTAATTGATACTCAGTGTCCCCTAGGATACACAATACAGGTAGTATTCTCATGCACAATTTATTTGCCAAATGTGAAGAAATGTTCAGTCCAAGGATATAAAGCTGGAAAAAAAACATAATTATTTTATGAGTTCAGTCTGTTTAGTTAAATATGAGAAATACTCTGAAAACTTGCTGTCACTATCATCAAATTCAAAATCAACTTTAATATGCTAAATATACTCTCCGGAACTGCCTGTGTAAAACTACTTATTTATGATTTTCAATTTGAGCATCACTTTTACTGAAAAGTTTTCTAAATCTCTGTTGTCTCTGTTGACTGCTTCTCATTGTGCTACCATGACAAGTAATTATTATTTCCAGTTTAGCACCTCCTCTGACAAAGGAAGTTTGTTGAAATCAGTGACTGTTGCCTTTTTTTAAGCAGCATAGCTACCAAAACTAACACGATCCTAGATTTATAGTCCATATGTAAGAAATATTCTTGTGCAAATACATATATATCTAATTCATTGGCCTGCACATTTCAACTTCTGTCCTGTTTGGGTTTCACCTTGAATCTGCTTTGTCACTGATTTTAATTATTTAAATTATATATGCCTCTGTATTTAACTTTTTTTTTTTGCATTTGAAACAGGAGTTTTGCTAGTAAATAAAGTCATACCATGAAAGTATCATTTTCTGCTTTTGTTATTACCTTCCATGCTGACCAAACTGTTTACTAGCCTCTCCTTTTTTATGCTCTCAAGCAAGTAAATAGTCATATGGTGATTTTTGCTTTCTTGAGGAATCTATCAGTAAGATATTCAAACCAGAGCTCAAGAAATGTACATATTTGGATGCAAAATTTTTACATGCTATTTGTCTTTTTTTGGATGGGTTATAAATTGTTTTTATTTCTTTTTACTTTTTTTTTACATCTTCTTGTGTAAATACAGTGACCACTATTATTCTTAGAAAACAATTTTCATTAAGAGAAAAGAATGTTTGAATACAACACAATCAACTCGAGTCAATAGTATTGATTAATATGACTTACCACATTCTTCTGTCATATACATACTTTAACAATATCCCCCTTAATAATGTAATGGGTTCAAAAATCAAAACAAAGGACAGTAAAGATAAATTCTCCTCAGGCATGAAGGAATCAACAATTGTATTTGTTGCCAAATTGTTCCCTTATGAGTCCTTCCTGCTTAGATCTTTTATTCCTTTAAAAATGGTGACCAAAAATGGATTGTTAGTCCTTATGCAAGCTACAATCAAGACAGGTCCACAGGCAACGGAGCAGACAGCTAGAGGGATAGAGGAGGCTCAACAACTGTTCCAGGTTCAGTAGAGCCAATCTGTGGAAAAATTAGTTTAGAGCTACAAAATGTAGAAAATAGCTACAGAAGCCTGTATTTGACATACTATTCATCTGAAAACATACTGTAAATATGTTTACATCTCTGTAAGTGCACTTCTTTTAATTCCATTTAATTTCAACCCACTGAATTTTTTAAATCTCTCTTTTTTAAAATTCTTTTTATTGCAATATTTCACCTATATTAAAATTACTTTATGGAAGTCCCACAAGTTTTAAACCAATTTCTGACATGTTGTTATGTATCTCTTTGATTTCTATAATTGTTAAAATGTCTACAAAAAACACATTTTTATAAACATTATTGCACAATTCATAACAAATCCTATACATGTAATTTCAAAGATGAATGACCCATTTATTTAGAATATATGTATACGTTTACCAAGGCATCATCTATAAAGTTAATATCACTGTTTTTCTTCATCTAACTCTGTGACTGTGTAATTGTATCCACACTTGAATCATTTAATGTAACATGTGACCTTTTTCCAAGATCACCCTTCACTATATGACCAGTTATTACAGTTAGACCCCAAGGTTTTTTGTCACCATCACTGGGAAGGAGAGCTGTGACAATCCTAGAAATTATATGGACACTCTATGACAACTACAATAAATAATTTTAATTGAAGAAAAGGACACTCTTTTCAGCTTTTCTACAGTCCCCAATCCATTTCTTCTAAACCCAGTAGCTCCTAGAGCTATTACATGGTAACATACTCTTTCCTGCACCCTCTGAGTTCCAGGAATAGACCTAGTTCCAAAATACTCTTCATTTATTCCATTCACTAATACTCCTAGCTAATAAGAGGCAAAGTTTAAGAAAATTGTTGCATGTTCCAAACACTTTTATATTTTTAAAAAGTGAAGGGATTAACAATAGTTTTGTCAATATTATTAGATAAACTTTCATATTGGGTGATTTTAGTACAGATATACATTATTTTTTCTTTAAAGATATGAGTGAGAGCATGGCAGAGATAACTTCTCATCAATACATTTACATTTACGTTATGTAACTATAGAAAGCAGCATTCAAAAAATACAACTCAGAAAGATCTGTGGATTTTTATATAACAATTCAAATAATTACATCTATCTGATTTTGGTAAATCACATCAAACCTGCTTCTTGGAGAAAATCACCATACAGATTTACCAAAAGTGAAAGTAAATGATATAGCCACAGTACTTACTCTTCTGAGAGTTAGTAATAGCTTCTGCTGATTCTTTAACAAGTGTTCAAGGCTAATTTCATGAAGAGGACTTAGCGCACAGTCTTGTTTGAGATGTTCTTGTCTCTCAGATTATGACCCCACTTACTCTGACAGGTGTTCTGGGAGGGCCTAGAACTCTTCAAGTTTTTCTTTTTTCTTTCCTTTTTTTCCTTAAATTTCCAACACACTGGGAAGATTTTCCAACCAAGGAGTTTGATCTCTTTTACACCTAGGAAATATTTTCTAGCTCTCTTTTCCCTGAAAATAAAAATTGTTCAAATATTGCCATCTCACTGTCAAAGCACTGATGTTTTATGATATCTCTGGATAGAGTGAGAGGCTTTTATACTATTACGGTTTACATTTGATTTAT
>NW_007749928.1:0-10482 GCF_000696425.1 Galeopterus variegatus | reverse complement strand
TTTTTTTCCCCCCCCCCCCCCCCCACTGTTTGAATGTTTATTCATCAAATAAACTTAATTCAAATTACATTGCATCTGTGAAGGTTTTCCCTAACTTTTCTGGCAGAATACTTTCTCATCAGACTTCGAAAAATCTTGAAATATTTGAAAACATTTGCATAATACAGTGTAACATTTTTTCACTGCAGTATCTGTATAGAAATATTTCCTTCACTATATTTTGAATGGATTATTTCAAAGTAGCGAGTATATTCTGTACTTGTATTGACAGAAGCTAGTTTAGTGCCTAGCATATTATTGACACTTAAAATATTTACTAATTAATTGTAACAGTTTTTTTTAGTGGAGTCTTTAGGGTTTTCTATATGTAATATCAGGTCACCTGCAAACAGGGACAATTTAACTTTTCCCTTTCCTATTTGGATGCCTTTTATTTCTTTCTCTTGCCTAATTCCTCTGGCTAAAACTTCCAGTACTATGTTGAAGAGCATTGGCAAAAGTGGCGTCCTGGTCTTGTTCCAGATCATAGAGAAGCTTTCAACTTTTCCCCATTCAGTGTGATATTAGCTGTGGGTTTGTAATATATGACCTTTATTGAGTTGAGGTACATTTCTTCTCAATCTAATTGTTGAGAGTATCGTGAAGAGATGTCGTATTGTGTCAAATGCTTTCTCTGCATCTACTAAAATAGAACTACCATATGATCTAGCAATCTCACTACTGGGTATATGTCCAAAGTAAATAAAATAAGTATGTCAAAGAGATATGTTACTTCTACGTTTATTGCAGCACTATTCACAATAGCCAATAAATCAATATGAAATTCAAGGTATGCAAAAAAATATAGTCTACAAGAGGGAGTGCTTTTATAATGACTGAATTGAATCTTAAAAGTGAAGTTGTAGTTTACCAGGAAAATAAAGGGCTAAAAAGATTTTCTAGGAGGAAGGTTTTCATGTTTAAGGTCACAAAGGTGTGAGTTTACACGACACACTAAAGAAAGGATACATTTGGCATGGTAAAGTATATGAGTTTAGCGAGAGGAGAATGGATATTGCAGGATGAAGCTAGAGAACAGATCTTACTCTGCATCATATTACAAACCATTGAAGGAGAAAACTGAAATTCTTCTCTGCTTTAACAAGTGAAATCAAGTTTGATCTACTTGGACTAAATTATTATATTTAGTTTTGCGTAAGCATCAGGGGACGAAGATGACCTTTATGGTCTATTTAAAAAAATATTTGCAAATGGAAAAAGGTTAAGCACCGTATGATATATGTAAATATTCTCTGTTCAAACACTATAGCCTTACCATCTTAACAAGGTAGGCGTAGCCTTAAGTACTGAGATTTTGTAGAATGTATTTGGGAAAGAGAATGATCAAATGTTCTCTTGACATATTTAGACACGACAATATTACTGGAAAGAGAAATAAGAGGTATTATGAAATACATCAATTCAACATGCTGTTTTATAATTATGCTTTTAAAAACTCATTTGACTGTAGGGCACTCTGAGAAAAGCAGCTGATTCTGTATTTATTTAAGACTTAGATCTCTGATCTCTCAACTTGGCACACATAGCAAAGAACAGCAACAGCTAAAAAAATGATAAGGGTGAGTACTATGCAGATTTTGGAACAGAACCAGGGCAGGATAAAATGAATAAATCCTCAGGTCTTACGGATTTGTAAAAGTAATGTACAATTTAAGAAGATTGTGGAAGGCCATTTTTATTTTTGCATTCTTCATAATTTTTAGCCACATACACTTCTATCTTTTTGTTTCATAATAGCATTCTCTCACTCCCCTTTTTGTTTTCATTTTTGTTTTTTAAACTAAACCTTCAAGTAAAGTAATGTGACTACTGAAATAACGAATAGGAAACTAAACAAAAACAAAATTTTGTGTGCCTTTTTAGCCTTTGTTTATGATTTGAATTGTTTGCAAATTTTGACATTTTTGAAGAATGTTGTGACTATAAATGAACCTGAATGCAAATTGTGAATCTCTGTGTATAAATGTGATAGAAAGAACAATGGCCTTTTAAAGATAGCCTCATACCAATTCCAGGACATAAAGATATGTTATATTACATGACAAATGGAATTTAGGTTGGAGATGAAATTAAATTTGTTAGTCAGTTGACCATAAAATAGAAAGATTATCCTGGATTATCGACATAGTCCCAATGTAATCACAAGGGTTCCTAAAGTGGAATCCTGTGGCAGAAGTTAGGTCAGAATGATGCCGTATAAGAAGGGCTTGACCTACCATTGGTGGATTTGAAGATACCGGATGGGGCATGAGTCAAGGAATGCAGGCAGTCTCTAAAAACTGGAAAATGCAAGGAAACAGATTTACCCCTAAAGCCTCCCCCCAAAATGAAATCCTGCCAACACATTCATCTTAGCCTGGTGAGACCTGTGTTAGACTTCTGACCTATAGGATTTTAAGATGATAAATTTTTCTAAGTCAGTAAGTGTTGGGTCCACCGCTGGCCAACCCAAACAGCCCTAGCCTCGTTATCAGTCTCTCCCTTGGTGGGTGAGCAAATTGCCCAGATTCCTCTTTCCCTCTGGTCCCCATTGGGAGGAGACAGGGGAAGAGAGCCGTGAAGAGAGGTGAGCACAGCCGCTGGCCCCAACCAGCCCATTAAAGGACACTCAGACCCGGCGGGGGTTCTGTCGAGCAGTTCCATTTATTATCACACAAGCACTTGCTTTTAAAGGCAAATGGTGAAGGGAGGTTTTTACATCCTCCAATAAGCTTAATGGTTACAAGAGCATGCATCCTGTCTCAATACCTAGCTATTGCAATCACGCAGTGTTCAGGAGTGCGGAAGCGCATATTTGGCCAATAAGGTCTAAGGCAAGGTTCCCACAGACACTCCCACCCTACTTCCTCCTGGCGCCATCTTACGCTGTCACGTTAATATGCCTTTGTGGGCCCATAATGGCACCGCTTGTAATGTCACTTGAGGTGGTGTTAGTTTTTAGGCCCAACAACTAAGTTTGTGGTAATTTGTTACAGCAGTAATAGAAAACTAATGCAATATGTTTGTTTAATAAGTATAGTGCCACTCTATTGACCTTTGTGGGGGTAATCTACTCAAAATGTATTTAAGATCTTTTAATATTTTCCTGTTAACAAAGGAGTAACAGATTTTTAGTGTATATACTTCAAGTAATAGCTTTACATCTAACACAGATAAAAATGGAGCATTAAATGTATTTCTTAATCTACATTATATTCAACTCAAGAAATATAACCAATAACATTGATTTTCACCATTGTCATTGAAATAATACTTTGAGAAACTTTTGATAACCTCCATCTTCAGGCAGAAAATCAAAATAAAAACAAAATTTTAAAACTGATTATACTGAAATTTTGCCTTACAAAACCCAGGCCATTTTTTATGAGCCATTTGATACTTTGACCTCCTATCTACGTTGTAAATGTTTTCTCAGAACTTGATTTGTATGTAGGGAAATACATATTTTAAAGAAGTATGTATAATTTCTCTTATTTTGTTTAGACTGTTGTAAAAAGGTTTTGAAAATTTTCATTTTCACAACAAATCCTGGAGCCTATAGTTTCACAGTCTTGATTCCATATTTCTCGCTCTTCAGTGACAAATTTACAACATGCATTCAATAGTAAATTTTGCAGCTTTCTGCAATGTGCTATATGGTGCCTCTTAGTACATCTATTAATTTCCAAGAGTATTTTTCCTTGGCCATGATTCATACTAGTCTCTGTATTATTTATCACCAACTCTCTATCAATCATCTAGTTTAGGAATGTTTATTGCTAGGTATATTTGAATGAGGGAAACAGAAAAGCAATAAGGTTTTTTGGTATTAATGTTAGGTTTGTGGGAGTATCCATTATCACCCTCAAAGCTGACATTCGTTGTTTGACTCACACAATTTGCTGGCAAGTGCAGTGGGAGACTGTGGTCCAAATGGTTGCTAAATAAATACATTTACAGATATATATGTACACACACACATATATATATATATATATATATATAGTATGTTTCATATATGTATATGTAAAACCTACGAGGATTAAAGAAACATGTGCTTAAATCACAACCTTCCAACTCCTTTTCAAATTTAGCTGAAGTGATTCTCCATAGAGCTCACGAGAATTCATTTACTCCACTGAGCATGCATTACCTTTAAATAGTCATTAATGAATTCTGTTAAGAACCACTTGCACTTGGATGAAATATTTATCTAAAAATTATCCACAGCTGCAAACTGAAAACTAATCTTTAGTTACATAATGCAAAGGAAAATTGTTCCACAGTAAAGAAATGCATGAAGGAAACCGTGTTCTAGTGAAGCGGATGTTGAACTCTAAATTTATTCAACACGTAGCTGTGCCTCACCATTGTCTTGTCTTTATTGAGATTCAGATGCTTAGTTTGGAGTATAGACATGGACTGGATGTGAAGTTAGGACTCTTCTCTTCAGTGTGTGAACCATTATGAGTGAAAGCAGATATTCTAGTACTCTGAGTTTTTAAACCAAAGATAAATTCAGTGCAAAAGAAGAGCCACCAAAGGCAAGTTTCTTCTTTGCTGCACTTTGAATTAACAAGATAATCATTGGGTTTATCATCTACATCTTAAGCTACCATTATAGATCATCAGGGAACAAAAAAAGCTAAATTGGATTTACATTTGTATTATGTTTTTATTTCTCTAATTTTACACTTGACATTAGAAAAACTTGTTCCATTCAACTCATGAATATAGAAGTAACTTTAAGCAGGATATAAACAAAACAAGTCTATTAAACCTTTATACTTAGGAATTAAAATGTAGACATCAGACTAGTTATTGGTTTACTGATTGTTATTCCTTCCCCTCCCCCAACCTAGGACCTTGTAATTTAGACTTTAGCCATAATTTAAATGAGTCACTAGACTTAATCCCTTAATTGAGATTTTTGGGAATACAGAATACTCTTTATAGTTATCCTGTGTGTTATTTCTAAAAATATCAATGCATTTTCTAGGGTCCTTGAAAACAATCTGCCTACGCATTTGCCAAAATCACCATCTGCTCAAGAATTTTTATAAATGAAATTTTAAATTTTTTAAAAAAATTTAAGAAGTTCTACAAATGAAATTCTTCTTTGTTGAAATATTTTGTAGAAATAGTTGAGACCAGTTTGTTTTTCTGTCTTCTTTCCAAATTTCTTTAAACAAATAATGTAAAGTCTTCTTATCACAGCCATAAATAAGAATCATAGTCTAAATATAATTTAAATATAACACATGCAAGGTTGAATTGACGGAATTTTAAGGAATAGCTACTTAAATATACACTCTTCATTCTATTTACAGGATTTAGAGCAAGATTTTAAAAGAGACTATGCTTAGTGACTTCCAAATATATTGCCTATTATTTTTTTAAAGTAATTGTAAAAGCATTCTAATAGGTAGTACAGAATTCATAGTGCAGTGGATTGAATTATTTCCCCCTAAAACTCACTGAAGCTTGAATTATGTCCCCCAAGTTTTATGTATTAGAAACTTGGCCCCCACTGTGACTGTTAAGAGGGTGGGAAATCCTATTATGGTAATTGAAGGGTGGGGCCTTGAAGAGGTGATTAGATTATAGGACTGCACCACAGTGAATGGATTAAAAATGGTGGAGGGGGTTAAAAAGGGGAGCACAAAGAGTCTGTCTTTCTGCTCTCTATACTTCCACCATTTTGCAATGTGAGACCCTTGGGTCACTGTCACCACCACCAGATGTATTCCTTGGACTTTGAACTTCCCGGCCTCAGCAACTATAAGCAATAAATTTTGTTTTTCTTTATAAATCACGGAGTTCCATGTATTTTGTTATAAGCAATAGAAACGGACTAACACACCCTGTAACTTTTAGAATACATATTTGTACTGATTTTGAACTTTATATGTCTTTTTGCATTAACAGCTTCATTTCAGATTTTAAAATATATTATTGTTACATATTGTTTAGTTAGAACTAAACCTGTCTTTTCAGCATCGAGCTACAGAACAAAAAGATGTTTAAATGCATGCTTTTAACTTTATCACTGTATATTGCATTACTCCCAGGAGCTTAAGGCACATTTTTTCAACTTTAGCTGTCAAATGCTAATCCTAACAACATCTTTGTAAGTTGCTATGTTGTTTAATTGAAATGACAATTAACTCTTATCCATTGCTCATACTAGAGTAAAATGAAAACAAGATAAAATACCTCCTACTCAAATGAATGTGCACTCTTAAGTCAGCTATGATTATTTGTCCAACTAATTGCTTTTACAGTAATCTGCTTTCATCCCCCTATCATAGTGCCATGGATATAATATTTCATTTTTTAAGCTATTCAATAGGTGTGTAGTATTACCTCATTGTTTTTAATTTGCAGTTCACTAATGAGATAAAATTTTGAGCATCTTTTCCTATGCCTATTTGCCTTCTGAGTATCTTCATTTGTGAGGTGCCTGTTCAGATCCATTTTTGGCCCATTTTTAAAATGGGGTTGGTTGTTTTCTCCTGTTGATTTGTAAGAGTTTTTTGTATATTTTGGATATAAGTCGTTTATGAGATGTGTGTCTTGCAAATATTTTTTTCCAGTCTGTGGCTTGTCTTTTCATTATTTTAAGATAATATAATGGAAAAAAAATATTATTGGATGATTTACGTGTCTCAATAAAAATGATATCACTATCTTCTTTTTCAAGTCATTTAAGTAACTTAATCTTTTATGACACTGTAGGGAAGTTTACATTTTCCCCCTGAAGGTTTGATAATCTGAGTCTGTAAAATAAACACAAAAGACGGATTAAAAGGGAAAAAAAAGCATAACAAATTTATTACATGCACACGTGTGCATGGAAATCATACAAAATGTAAAAACTCAAAGAAAGGCCAGAGGGTTGATGCTTAAATACCATCTTGAGGTAACAGAAAAATTAGGGGCTTGGAGATGGGCAAAACAGGGTATGAGAGGGAGAGAAGAGGAAAGGCATGGCTAGCAAAGAGGGTCTTGTTATGCACATGAAACCTCACAGATAGCAGCTCTCAGAAAGTATAGGTAACAGTTTCTCTATCAGACCTTCAAGGGTGTCAGACTCTCAGACTCTCCCTAAGTCAGTATTTCCTGGATCTAACAGAGGGGAGTGGCTCAGAGAAAGCCTGGCTGTTGACTTTACTTTATTTCCTCTACAGATGCAAATCTCCTCCACGAAAGGCAGATTTTCAGGTTTATTCCTGTCTGTAAGCCCTCTGAATAGCCATCTCAAAATATGTCAGAGAAGTATATTTTGGGGTAAAATGTTTTGGTTTCTTTTAAAGTAATATACAAGAGATCTCCAAATCACAGTCTTTATAAAATCACTGCTGCTATGTTGTAACATTGTTTTATCCTACAGATTTATAACTTCAGCAAGAATGTATGTCTGCGTTGGAGATATATATATATATATATATATATAGAGAGAGAGAGAGAGAGAGAGAGAGAGAGAGAGAGAGAGAGAGGGGGGTTATACTAATTTTGTGTTTTATATTCCATATTAATATATTAAATGCATATCATAATTATACAGTGGTCGCTCATCAATTGAGAATCAACAACAGCATTCAAATATAAATTCAAGCTGTCTTTCAATTCATGTTAGTCCTCTGCTATTGTTAAAATGCACATGTGCAGAGATAGGTCTAGCGGAAATCTTTGCATTTTTTCAATTTCGAAGTAATTTCAAATCATTGAGAAATGACTGCAAATAGTCATTGCCCCTCATAAGATGTGTGGCAATTAATCTCTCAGGCTGCAAAGGCAAATTCTCCAGTCCAAGGTTTGCCATTTATCAAATGTATGACCTTAGGCAAGTTACTTAACCTCTCTGTGCTTCAATTCCCTCCATAAGTAGAGTAATGATAATAATAGTATGATAATAATTCTTAGATTATTGTGATGATTGCTGTAAACTGTTTTACTATATGTAGTCAGTGCTGGTAATCTTAGTTAGGTACTTGTCCAATAGTTATATTTAATGTAATATATAAATACAAGAATATATTGAATATCATAATAAGCAGAAAATATTCAATAACTCGAAAATATCACATATGTTTGGAAGTAAAAATCGTTAAAAGTCTATTTTTAAGGCCGGCCCCATGGCGCACTCGGGAGAGTGCGGCACTGGGAGCGCAGCGATGCTCCCGCCATGGGTTTGGATCCTATATAGGAATGGCCGGTGCGCTCACTGGCTGAGCGCGGTGCAGACGACACCAAGCCAAGGGTTGCGATTCCCTTACCAGTCATGAAAAAGACAAAAAAAAAAAAGTCTTTTTTAAAAATTTATTTGGGTGGCATTTTTTCCAATTGTAAAATTTATTTTCTTGACATATTGAGATGAATATATAAGTAAAAATTTATACATAGAGAGATAATCCTTGTGTATACATAAAGCAACTAATTTCAATATATCAGTCCTGATGATTCATAAACAAACATGGGAGAATACCATGGCTGTATATAAGTGGAAATTTGGAATGTGAGATCTCAGATATCTCCCAGTAATATGTAAGTTAGTACTCACATAGCTGGTGTTTTTCATTTTGTTAACCTAAAAAGAAACTGAGGCCAAATAAATATAGCAATGATTTATTAAGCCAATATGATGATTGCAACTGGAGAGACACATAGATCAGATTGCCCTGAAAAATGCATTTTGAAAAGGGCCAGCAGAGCTTAGCAGAGCTTAGGGGGGGAATCAAAGGAGAGAAGTAGAAGGACACCCCTTCTCATCACTTTATTAGTTTTTCTATTGGTTATACATGATGTATAAATTTGTGATTGTTATTAGGTTATACCCTGCATGCAGGAATCTAGGGTAGTGTTTACAAAAAGTGTGTTAGATTATTTGATGGCTTTCTGGGACCATTATGGATGCTTCTAAGTAAAATGGTCTTATGATAACATTTTTCAGGACAGGTCAACATGGCATCTGGCTTATCCCAAATCTCCCAGGTCACTATAATTTAGCTGACGTGGTCAGAGCAGATTTTTTTATTATCAATTTGAAGAGAAAAGGAAATCGTGATTGAATTGAAGATGAGGAAGATTTTCCAGGTGTCTCTTCTACATTAGACCAAATTTACAGTTTTAAGCACATCAAAAGGGGTACCAGAAGCTGATGCTGTGGTGCTGTTTCCATGGAGAATATTTTTTTTCTTTTGAAATTAGTAAAAATAATAAAGTCCAGTGTTGGAAAAAGGGACTTGTAGCCTGGCTCAGGTATAGGGAGAACCTTGAAGATTTTTCAGTTTGAGGCACTAAAAGTTAGCATTCTTGGCAAAAAAAATTGCAAATGCTTTTCTTGTTGTTTAGACCATCTGTGTTTGCTAATTGGTACCAATTGAAGTTAAGATCTTACCTTCCCCACAGAGAATGAGAGATAGTGGTGTTATCTCCTTGAATGTTTACATTTCAGAGAGATGATTCTAAGGTCCTTTCCTGGGTTGTAAAACTGACAAGAGGCTGGGGAAAGATTTATATACATTCCAAAGGGTAATAAAGTAAATGCCTAAGTAAAAGGAGGTTAATGACCTAGAGTCAGGGAGAAGCCTGTCCAAAATTAAGTCAAGCTGAAGAGCTGTCTGGTCGGACTTGAGGTATTTTGTTACAGGGGACACTCAGTTCCTGGATGAGGCTTCCTGAAATTGATATCCAACTCACAGGTCCAGCTGCCTGCCCCCAGACAAAAGCAAACCACCCAAAAGTCAAATATTGCTGAAAATGGAAGTCAGCTTTTAGTCAGTGACCTGAAGAGAGATGGTAGGCTAACCCATCTCCCCAGTAAACCTGAAGGAGAATGGGCAATCTAAAGCCATCTCAAAGACTCAGTTTTATCGAGGGGTTTTTAAAGAGGGAGTTGAGGGAATGGAATGTGGAAAGTGAAAAGCAGGACAGAAGGGTATATGAGCTATGAGGGTCCATGTCTATGAATTAGGTACAAGGTCTCGCCAAGGCCTCATCTGATTTCTGTTCTCATCTTTGCTATTATCTCAGGACTCTGCAAGATTTTGATTTGCCCCAGAGTATAATCAACTCTTCTGAAAAGTCTTTTGCATAGCTTTGCTTCACAGAGCTCTGGTTGATTTGGCTGGTGCTCAAGGTCAGCTTCCAGTCATTAGGCCTTGATCACTTCTTAAAACTCTACAAGTCTAAAAAGAAAGAACTGTTAGCTTTGCAAAGTACTGATTAGCTACTCAGCCTTGTTTTCCTATTTAGCAAGCAAGATAAGAAAGTCAGGGGGTGGAAAGAAAGAGTGGAGAGAAAAAACCTGTCCTTTTAAAAATCACCCTCCGGGCTGGCCCGGTGGCTCACTGCTACAGTGCGCCGCTTGGGAGAGCGGCAGCACTCCCACCGAGGGTTCGGATCCCACATACAGACTGGCCGCTCACTGGCTGAGCAAGG
>NW_007749927.1:9686-10483 GCF_000696425.1 Galeopterus variegatus | reverse complement strand
CCATCTGGTGACATGCAGGCCTGATAGGAGTGTAAAGAGACCATACCTAAAAGGATTTAGACGGTCTATTCTTTGGCTGGGAAAGTAAGCATAGGATTAAGTTATGAGGTGCTAGTCACGTGTTGGGGGAGGAGAGGTATGTAAAGTTGAAGGATTGATCAGTTTTGGAGTGTTATCTCACGGTTCAGACTCCCAGGAAATAATGCAAACATAAAGTAAGAATGTCTTACAGAAACATGGAAAAACTGACAACCCATACTAAGTAAGATAGAAATGCAAGACTTATGCAAGATTACACAAGACAAATAAAATGCTTAAACACTTGGGCAAACAGAGTGGATATACCACATAATACTGAAACACACACACACACACACACACACACACACACACACACACACACACACTGTTACTTTCTTACATGGACCGTGCAGGGATAAGCCATTTATCAAAGTAATTAAAAATGTGCTGATGGTATGAGCTCCAGCATCACTAAGTTCAGTGACAGGTGTTCACTATAGGTCATGACCGAGAGTAGAGACTTTCCATTATCAGAACTGGGCTCACTAATAACAGTGGTGGTAACAGACCATCAAAACAATAGAGATGAGGAGGGGGAATTTAAATGTAAGGAGCCATGCAAATACAGTTATCATAACGAGAGTCAAGACTAAAGTAGCAACCAAGGGGAAGAGACTTGCTGAGAGTTAGACAATGGGTAATGACACGTGGTTTTTTTAGATATAAAATTGATGGGCAGCCAATAACGGTACTGCTCAATCCACACTACCAAAAAT
>NW_007749927.1:4658-5470 GCF_000696425.1 Galeopterus variegatus | reverse complement strand
AATGATGTGTTGCCTACAAAAGTTTCACATAAGGAAAAAAACAACACGAATATTAAACACCATCAAAAGAAAGTTTGGGAAGGGGTATGTCAAACAGCATAAGTTTTTAAAAAAATTCATAAGGGGGTAAGGAAGCAAAGGGAGAAAGTGGGGACAGAGAGAGAGAGAGGAGGAAGGAGGAGGAAAAAGAAGGAGAGAGAGGAAACGGGAAAGAGAGGAAAAGAATCAATCAATGGAGTCAACACCCCAAGTAAGCAAATAGCCATAGCAAAAGATAAAAAGTGTGAGATGGAATAGTCAACGAGGTAAGGAATAAAAGCAGAAGTGCATAGGAAACTGGAATTTTAAAGAGAAATTTGAAGAAAGGAATGCAATGCACTATCAGAAGCTGCCGAGACTTCAGCCAAGACTGTAACTGAAACTTCTCAAAGAGAGGACTTCAAGTGAAATGGTGAGAGTAAAATGAAACTAAAGGAAATTTGAGAGGGATTTGGAATCAAGGGAGATGTACCTGTCATGAAATGGCACTTCGTAGGAGCTAGGAATCTTTAATCTTTTTATTCTACCCAAACTGCAGTCTGCAAAAAAAAAATACCTAGTTAGTGCATATGTAGCTCAACAGAGATGAGCTAGAACACGTGAAGCCAACCCTGGGCTACAAGAAAGAGTAAAGGCCAGAAAACTAAAAACACACTAAGTGATTTTTTTTTTTTTTGTCTTTCTTTTATTCCCAGACCCTAATGTTGGCTCTTTATATTAGTCTTTTTTCTATTGCTTATAACAGAATACCAGAAATGAAATTTAATTTTTAT
>NW_007749927.1:2314-3076 GCF_000696425.1 Galeopterus variegatus | reverse complement strand
TTTTTTCTGTTAATTAAGCCATAAAAAGGAAATTTGTGACTTGTAGATATTCATTAAAACAAGGAGAAAATAATAATAATTCTTCCATTATTTCTCACTGATATAGTACCTACTTGGATGTTCCTTTTTCCTTCATACAGACTACCATAGAATTTAACTGAACAGATGCAAATACTAAGAGAAAAGTCCATGATTCCAATGGATGACATTTCCTGTGTGGTCATAGAATTCCAAAGCAATGAATGGGTAACCAGAATATACTAACAGGCTAGCTTGCTGTTTTCTTATGAATGCATACTTGATACCCAACATAGGTAGATTTATGCTCATAGTCAATTTCAATCTCCAGGATGGTGCAGGCACAATAAAGGGTAGTAAAGAAGCTTTCTGAATGGAGATTCAACATTCCTCAGACTCAGAGAGAACCATTTTGTTGCATCATTAGAGGCAGACAATCACTATTGTGACCCTCCACTAAGAAACATTCATTTGTATTAAATCTGACCTCCTGAATTGGACTTTATCTTCTGTAGTAATCATGTACCACAGCAAGGAGAGGTAAGAGGGGAATATACCAATGATTCAGAGAATAAATATAAATAAATACCTCCCACCCACGTACTAGATGTTCCTGGTAAAATCGAGATACAAGTAATTATCTGGTGTTTAGACATTGTATGAAATAGATGTAATTAATTTGAATAGACATTGTTCAACTTGGAAATTAGTTATTTATAATAAATTGTTTCAGTTTAAAAAAAA
>NW_007749927.1:0-887 GCF_000696425.1 Galeopterus variegatus | reverse complement strand
CTCATGGTGGAAAGTGGCAGGCAGCTGGTGGGTACAGGCAGATCACATGGCGAGAGGAAGCGAGAGAGAGAGGAGGTGCCAGGGTCTTTTTAAACAACGAGCTCTCATGGGAACTAATAGAGCGAGAACTCACTCATTAATCCCCCTCCCCCAGGGAGAGCATTAATCCATTCATGAGGGATCCGCCCCCATGACTCAATCAGTTTCCAACACTGCCACATTGGAGGTCAAATTTCCACATGAGTTTTGGGGGGACAACACATCCAAACTCCATCACCCAGCATACTCACATACCTTCCTTCACTCCACATTCAATTATTAAATCTTAACCATTTACAATTCTATTCATTTTTTAAATTTATCTATTTATCTCCATTACCAAAAATTACTGCAATTGCACACTATTTGATGAACAGGAATCTATGTTAACTGCTTTTGATCCTTTAAATGAGAAGAAAGAACACAGAGTAGCAGTACACAGAGGAAACAAAATTACAAAGCACTAAGGGTGTAAAGAACCTAGACAAATTGATAAATTAAAAGAAATCTTGGAAAATTCTGCGAAAAATAAAAGAAGTTAGTCAATTGTGCAAAATAAATGTATGATTTTGGCATTAATAGTCACAAGCTTGCTGGGTAAAAAATAAATTACCAGCTTTCATATAAAAAGTAAAGAAACAATAAAACCACGTTTCACAATAAATCCAAAATGATAAAATTCTTAAGAATGAATTTCAATATAAAGTATTCGAATATAATATTATAATGTACCAGATCATCAAAAAATGGTGTCTAGTCTTTCCTCTCGCTGTTGTTATCACTGTTGCCTGACCTGCAGGCTAGCCACAACCTTGTTCTCCATCAGTCACATCCGTAGGCAGAGCTCT
>NW_007749926.1:8703-10484 GCF_000696425.1 Galeopterus variegatus | reverse complement strand
GATAGGGGAGGTGAGGTCATTAAATGAATATATTTAATGAGATTCACTATTCTTTAATATGGCTGAATGCGGAGCACCGTAATACCATGCTTTACAAAAAAACAAGGAAAGACCATGACGGTGGGATGGAGACATCTGAAATGATGCTCCCTCCCAATATATATATATAATTTAATTGCTAACTTCCTTTAAATCTAAATCAACATATACTCCCCTCAGGATCTTCTTTCACTTCTCTTGGCTTCTAAGCTTATAACTAGGGTTAAGTTGCAGCATAACCCAGCTGCAGACATACTGGGCCTTACACTGGAAAAAAAACTGTACTGCAAAGGAGGTGCAAATTGTGGCAGGCATGAACCTGCAATAATCAGGGCAGAACATGTTGGACTAGATTGTGAGAGTGCTGATCAAGTGGCCCTTAACATGGATTGGATTAGAAATAGCTTTTAATTTGAGAAAAGTCTCCTGGGATACAGGATTTAACATAACATAAAAATTGGTAAATTGTAGCTGACCAAAATGCAAAACTTTGCTCTGTGAAAGGCCCTGTTAAGAGAAAAGAGAAATTGCACACTGGGAGGAAATAGTTGCAAACCACATGTTCAATGGAGGACAAGTATCTAGTATATATACATATATATAAATTTTCAAAACTCATCAGTAAAGTCCAAACAATCAAATTAGAAAATGGGCAAAGGCATAAATAGACATGCAGTTACCATATGACCTTCAATTTTTTTCCTGGGTATTTATCCCAGAGAAATGAAAATGTATGTTTGCACAAAAACTTGTACAAGAATGTGTTTAGCAGCTTTATTTGTAACGGCCAACCACTGGAATTGATTCAGATGTTTTTTAACAGTAAATAGTTGTACATCCATAGTATATGCAGGAAAAAACACAAATGATTGATCCACTGATGTATGTAAATACTTGAATGAATCTTGAGAGAATTACTCTTAGTGAAAAAAGCCAACCCTAAAAGGTCACATACTGTATTTCAATTTACGTACCATTTTGAAATGACAAAATTTTCTAAATGATTAAGAGATTTATAGCTGCCAGGGGTAAGGACAAGGGGTGTGGTGGGGTGAAGGGCAAAAGCTTTGATTCTTGTGATGATGGAACTGTTCAATACCTTGACTGTGGTGGTGGTTACAAATACCTACACGTGTGATAAAATTGTGTAGAACTACAAGGAATTTGATTAAAGTTGTATCTCCTACTTCGCACCATATAAATCTGTACAGATTAGATATTTATATGTACAAGATTTTAAAAGTAAGAAAATGCAGGATAATATTTTTATAAACTTGGATAGAGGAGCGGGAGTATTTCCTAATTAAATCTTCAAGAAAAATACTAATAGAGCTGTCTATATAAATAAAGTTTTAAATTTTTCTTAGTAAACAATGTCAAAATATAAAGGCAAGTGTTTCTGTAAGAAGTATTATTTGCTATAAATATTCCAGACAAACGTTTGCTTTGTTTTGTTTTTGTTTTTGTTTTGTATTTCTGTCAAAAGTTCTCCAATATATTACTTGGTAAGTGAAAAAAGCCAAGTTGTTAAAATACCATAGTGACAATGTTGACTATGTAGAAATTAAATATTCTCTTTCTATATGTAAACAATACTAAAATATATAAAAATTAATATGCACATATCTATTAGAAGTGGTGATTCAGGGGTGTTTCACTTTTAACAGTACATAGTTCTGTATTTGATTTTCATTGTAAAATGTATTCATGAAGTATTTTAGTAATTAAAAAAACATTTAAAA
>NW_007749926.1:5543-7745 GCF_000696425.1 Galeopterus variegatus | reverse complement strand
TTGTACTTGGTAAAGCTTGAGCATCAGCACTTTTGAGTTATGATGCTAAAGGCAGCAGTAACAGTAGTCCCTTGACTTTGAATTTTGAAATCTTTTTCCTGTTAGAGACAAACTACATTCATAAAGTAAACAACACAATGGATCTTCTCTAATCACCACAATTGCTGAAATAGTAGACATGTGGTGTTTCTTCAGCCTTAATTGTTAAAGAAAAAATAGTATTTTAGTATTGATATCAAAGCAGATAAAGTGGGCATTAAATCTAATTGCTTACATCTGAAAACCAGTGGTAACAATTTTGAACTTAGAAAACTCTATTCGGCATCATATTTTCTTTCTAATTTCCTTTTAATTATTTTATTTCCTCCTAAGTGCCAGGCCACATTATTTTTGTGTCTCCTCTCAGACTGTAATTCCTTTCCAGGAATGCAGATCATAGTACCTTGTTCATTGTATATGTTTAATTGACTATTTGTTTATCAACCTGAATACAAGGCAAAGGAAAGTAATTGGAGCTGTGGCTCCAGATAATTGATTTGGTCCTCTTTGGTAGCACACATTTATTTGGCAAATATTTACTGATCATCGATCATTTGCAAGATACTGTTTTAGGTACAAGGTTTTCATGTGGCAAAAATTTATGGTGGAATAAAGCCAAAGTAGTTTTTATAGCAAAAATCAGAATCAAAAAAGCAAAGCATGTCTTATGGAAGAGTTGCCATCCCTTGCCTTTCTAGTGCATATCAAAGCACATGCTTATTATACTGCTTCTACTGAAAAATGCATTCTAAGTATTAACCAACTTTTAAGTGGATGCTTGGCTTTCATTCTGTTTAAATTGAAAACTGTTTCTCCATGACCCCTTTTAACATCTAGAAGAAGATTCTCTGAAAGCTTATAAATCTAGATTAACAATCAGAACTATAAAAAAGGTAATTTAATCCTTGCTTTAAATCATTTTTGACATTTCTCTTTCCTTACAAATGATAAAGAAAAATCAAATGCATGCTTAGAAATTAATTAAACATATTCCATTAGACCAAACAAGGTTTCCCTAAACTTCAAACCACAAAGAAATAATTACATTGAATGGTATCTATCTAGAAACAAAGCAAAACNCTACCCTGATAAGTTAAGGCACTGACACCTTCCACCTGTAAGTTCCATTCTGATTGGGATCTGGAACTATTTGGGGTAAGGCAGGTTTTTTTCCAGCAGTTTCCATACATCTGTATTACATCCTATATTCTCTAAGCTTCAGGTGAGCCCTGGGAGTCTGTGTGCTTACTGAATTCCTACTTTCTGGTAAGCCTTTTTTTCATATATTTTTGCCTGTATTTTTTACTTTGTTAGCTTCTCCTTTAGCAGGTCAGTTCCCTATCAGTCTAGATCCTTACCCGTTAAGTCCAGTGTGCTGGAGCATCATTTCTGTGTGCCTTAGTGGAGCAGCATGGATGAGATTTGCATTATCCACAGTTACTTTCATCACTGTGATGGAATTAAACTACCAGTCTCAGGTCCCATTTACTACATGGACTCCCCCTGCTTTGCTACACTAGCTTGATTAAATCTCTGAGCCAGCCCAAAAGAAACTCATATTTGCTGGAAGTGTTTAGACATGCTGCATCTCACTGACTGCCTGGCTGTTGAGTTGGCTGCTAATTTCAAAGCTGAGGTAGCTTCTTTAGCCATGCTTCTTTCTAGTCCCAGCTTCTTCCTCTTCTTAACCACTTAAGTCCTGGCTATTGTTCATTTGCCCCTCAGCTTTGCTTTTATCCATTTCCATCTTGCTTTGTGTCCTGGGAAGCTGATCTTTATGGACTGCAATACTATTGAGAGATCAGAGAGCTGGTGAGAGAAAGTTCAGGGTATTTAGTCCCCTGCTTGTTTCTCCCTGCAATGCCAGATCTCCTTTCAAGAGGTTCTCTCCTACAGCTGCAAGTCTCTCTGGCTTCTGGTAACTGCTCCCTCCCTTTATCACAAGCCCAGACATATTACTGTTTCTTGTACAAAATATTTAAATTCCATGAGCTTTCCTTAATGTTGCCCATGTCTTTGTTAATAGGTTCATTATTAAAGTTTCTCCTGCCACTGTTTTGAGTGTGTCGTCTGTGTCCTGCCAGACTCTAATGCAAACCATATTGTACTTGGTAAAGCTTGAGCATCAGCACTTTTGAGTTATGATGCTAAAGGCAGCAGTAA
>NW_007749926.1:2808-3317 GCF_000696425.1 Galeopterus variegatus | reverse complement strand
AGTGATAAATTAATGTGTGTTTGTTGATTCTTAGACTGTTTATGAACATTTTTCTTTCTAATAAGCACCTATAAACCTCAGAAAATATACTCTACGGAATGACTACTACATTTGATTTTCAGATATTTTGGTCACAAATTATAACTTCAAACCACAAAGAAATAATTACATTGAATGGTATCTATCTAGAAACAAAGCAAAACCTACACTGGGTACGAATGCCAGTACAGTAGAAAAGAAACAACACATTTCATTTACTAGACATTAAACCTACCTGGAAACTCCTTGCAATTCTGATTGTTTTCCAAACATGTGTTTTACTTCTTTTCTACTGTATAAACTTCTGTCTATTCCCAGCGTGTAGCAACTATGCAATTTGGGCAAAATTAATTCAACCCTGGTTGGTAATCCCATGCATCTTGACATAGCAATTAATTCATTGATGGTCCTGTGATTCAAGATTAAGCAGAAAAGTGCAAATTGTTTTCTGACTAGAGGGCTTCATTAAA
>NW_007749926.1:0-1426 GCF_000696425.1 Galeopterus variegatus | reverse complement strand
ATTTAAGTCATCTTTTGGTTGGTTGCATGTCATTGTTGAGTACAATTTTTATCAAGGAGGGATCAAGGGCATTATAGTGTCTAAGTTTGTCATTGGAGACAATATAGGCCCCCCCAATGATTATAGTGTCTAAGTTTGTCATTGGAGACAATATAGGCCCCCAATTTTATAATTAAATGGCAACTAGATATAGTCAAAGAACAAAATTTCAACAAATTGAGTTTAAAGATTGAATTGGATTTTAAGAGTGATTCATGAATCAGGCAGCATCCCATCTGTGAAATAGGATACTTCAAAAAGTTTGTGGGAAAATATAACTATACAATAATATTAATATTTCCATTAACTTTTGAAATACTCTCATAGAAAGACACTTCCCCAAGCATGGCAGAACAATAGATTTTTGTAAGGTAGCAGGAACAGAGAAGCAGCATAATGAAAAAAGTGATTGGTTAGCATCAAGTTACTTCAGGTTACTTTCCTTATAGGATTAAAACAGAGGGGGCTTCCTTATTATGTTGGCTCAGGTTGACTGGATCCCTTTAGATTGGTTCCTGCGAATCTCTTTTTTTTTTAAAAAAAACTGACTGTTTTTTAAGTGCAGTTCAATTATGTGACTCCTAGCATGACAGATTCCATTCTGGTTTGGTTTGGTCTGTTGGTCCCAATGCAGGAGCTCAGGGCTCAAAACCATGATCTCCCATGAATTTTATTTAACACGTTAACACTATACTTTCTTTGGCTGGCCAGTTAGCTCAGTTGGTTAAAGCCTAGAAACACTAAGGTCATGGATTTGGATCTCCTTACTGGCCAGCTGCAAAAAAAGAAAACAAAACAAACACACTATACTTTCTTCGATAACTCTTTCTCTCTTGCTTTGTAAACAGTGCTTCAAGTTTTACTGGCATTGAGTATTATGAAGGAAATTTGAAGCTGACCTCATTTTTGCCTCTCTTACTGACTTCTTTTTTTTTAAAAAAAAATGAATGATGAAAGAATTCTTTCTTTATTCTTAAATTTAAATAATTTATAATTTATTTCTATCTAAGTCACTCTAAATCAAATTTTCCAAATAAACTATATTTTTTTCAATCTGCAGGTTCAGTTCTTTCTATACTTCAGTGTCACCTTTTCTGCATTATACCTATGAATGCTTTACTATTCTTTCTGTTTGTTTGTTCATTTGTTTGTTTGGAGTCTCTACTTAAGAAACACAAATTATCTTTATGCTACTTCTTCCTCACCCATCCTTCATATCCATCGTTATCGCTCTGGTTGTTTTAATATTATTGCCTCTCCCTCTCTCTGTTCATTTTGATTACCTCAAGTCTTTTATACAACATTAATTTTATTTGATTTTTAGCTATGTCTGTTCTGATTCCTGATAGTTTGTTTATTGTATCTGAAATTTTGTATTTTGGTTCTC
>NW_007749925.1:0-10486 GCF_000696425.1 Galeopterus variegatus | reverse complement strand
AAAAAAAAAAAAAAAAAAAAAAACTAACACCACCTTAAGTGACATTACAAGTGGATTAATGTGGCGCCGTCTTCACCTTAAGTGACATTACAAGTGGATTAACGTGGCAGCCTAAGACGGCGCCGGGAGGAAGTAGGGTGGGAGTGTCTGCGGGAACCTTGCCTTAGCCCTTATTGGCCGCACTCATGAACACTGCATGATTGCAATAGATAGGCATTGAGACAGAACCCTTAAGCTGATTGGAGGATGTAAAAAACCTGCCTTTCCCATTTGCCTTTAAAAGCAAGTGCTTGTGTGCTAATAAACGGAACTGCTTTGACAGAACCCCCACTGCCTCTGAGTGTCCTTTAATTGGGCTGTTTGGGGGGCCGGCGGTGTGCTCACCTCTCTTCACGGCTCTCTTTCCCCATCTCCTTCCAAAGGGGACAGGAGGGAAAGAGGAATCCCGGGCCGTTTGCTCACCCACCGAAAGGAACGAGGCTAGGGCTGTACAGGTCGGCTGGCGGCGGACCCGACACCTTAGGATGACTAAATCATAATTTGTATTTTAACAAGATTCCCAGGTGATTTTTATGCACGTTAAAATTCAAGGAACACTTCCTTAGAAAAGTCATTTAGAATATTAGATGACTACAACAAAAAGATGCCAACTCAATTCATGTCAAGAGTTTGAAAAGAGAATTTAGAAATGGATAACTGGATTTAAGTTTTAACCCAAACTAAACTTTCGTCTCTTCAGAGGCCATCTGACATTCCAGGTCCGGTTCTAGGTTCTTCATTGTGAGCAGTTGTGGTTTCTAGGCCCTAACTCAAATTAAGTAGTAAATTGATTAGTCTTCAAGGTTTTCTCATAGATAAAAGGGTAAGACTCATGGTTTTCATTATAATCATTATGATAGGAATTATAATTCTGTGGGCAGAATTATGTTTCTTTACATGTTACAAGTGCCCTAGTTCATAAAGTTTTTAAAATGTTAAAACATCAAAAATATTCAGCTCTAGTTACAAAATATTTTCCAAGTTGCAAAGATTCTCAAGGTGATTTGTATTCTTTGTTCTAGATACCCAGAATAGGCAAATTCCAAGAGACAGGAAGTAGAACTAAGGTCACCAGGAGATGGGGAATTATTGTTTAATGGGTATGGTGCATCTGTTTGGGATGACAAAAAGATGGGGAAATGGATAGTGGTTGCACAACACTGTAAATGTACTTAATGTCATGGAATGTATACCTAAAAACAGATAAAGTGGTAAATTTTATGGCATATATATTTTACCACAATAAAAAGTCTGAAAAATATATGGAATATAATTATGAATGTGAATTTAAAACTTTCTATATAAACACAAGTGTATATATGATAAAATTTCAGTAAAACATAAAATATAGGTTTATATTTAAAACCTAATGGATCTATAGATTACCCAGGCCAATTAGTTTACAAGCTCAAAGTATTCTCTTCTGTCAGGGGAGACTTTATTCAAATATTTAATAAACATTAGACTGTGTGCTTAGAAATGCGGTATTAAACACAAATGCTGATTTAAAGAGCCATTAACTTATTCTACTTAGATGCTTATTTTTATAATTGTCTTTAACACAAAGCTAATCTTCTCCCTTGAGTTCTATGATAGTACTTAAGAAGTTGAAAAATCCTATATAGAGAACTATAAACAATAGCACCTGCAATTTCCTGAGCTGTTTAAATCAAAAGGCACCATACTTCCTCCATTATTTCATTTAATTTCCATAATAAAAATAAGTATATAACTCCATTTTTAGGACGATAAAACTGAGTTTCAGAAAGCTGAAGTAACAAGAGGTTATATAGTTGGTGAGGAGCAGAGTAAGAACTCAAACCTGGGTATGTGGACTGCAAAGCCCATGCTCTGAACCATCATGCTTCTAAAGCGATGTGCATGAATATCCTAGGGAATGCATGCAACACGAAATCACAAGATCAATAGGCATCTTTATGGGGGAAAAACCCTCTACTCTTAGGGAAAAAACACTTGCAGGAAATAACTTTGAACTTTTGCACTTGTAAAAATGTAAATTTAATATATTTTATAATAAAACAAACATGGATTATAGCACTGAGTAGAAGGTAACACTAGCACAAAATTTTGAGATACAACATAACTTTCAAAGAAATTTTGTATCAGGAATTTCTCAAAGGTCTTCAGTCAACTTCAGCATGTAATGAGCAGTACAGAAGGGGTGAGACCTATCTTAATCTTCTTTTGCTAAATTGACTTGGATGATAACGTTTAAGAGGCACTAAACAAACATGTGACTTCCTATTTCTAAATTATATCAACTGCAGACAAATGCAGAAATAATGAATAATAAATAACTTTTATATCTCATTTAAGGAAAAAAGCAGTATTTATTTCTTCACATACATGTTAAATCTTCAATTACATAATAATCAGTTTGTATCCCAGAGATTTCCTTCAGAGTGACAATTAGCATTGTATCTCATGAATACTCTTAATAAATAAAAATTAAAAAAATGCCTATTACCCTATTCCTAACATAGGACCAAACATTAGAAAGATAGATAAAAATTTAGATCAATATTCAGGAAAGGCACATTTATATAACAAAAGGAATAAATGGTAAACTGATTGGACTGTAGGTTTCAGACAATGAAATAAGGAAAGGAAAAAATAAAAGCAATTGGAAATCTCTTATTTTAAAGGAACATGTAAAACTATCTTTTAGCAGCTGACATAGTCTTGTATGTAAAAATTCCTAAGGAATCTACAATAAAGATACTAGAAATAATCTAACCGGGTTGCAGGATACAAGGTCAATGTTAAAAAAAAAATTACATACTAGCAATAAATATTGAAAATAGAAATTAAACATAATTGGCAAGAGCATAAAAAAGAAACAGAGATAAGTTTATCAAGATGTTTGTAAGACCTCTACATTGAACAATACAAAACATGAATTCATGGATTGGAAAATTCAATATTGTTAAGATATCAATTCTCTCCAAATTAACCTGTAGATTCAAAGTAATCCCAATAGATACCTGAGTGTGTATTTTGTGGAATTATGAGTTGGTCTTAAAATTTATATGGAAATGCAAAGGATCTAGCATAACCAAAATGACTTTGAAAAAGGAAAATAAAACTAACGGACTTATTCTACCTGACTTCATGACTGATTATAAACCTCTAGTAATTAAGTATCAGTATAAGGGCATATATAAACCAATGGAGCAGAAGACAGTCCAGAAATAGACATACACACATATAATCAATTGATTTGACAAAGTTGCCAAGGAAATTCACTGAGCAAAGGATAGTCTTGACAAAAAATGGTGCTGGAACAACTGGATACCTATATGGAAAATAAAATAAACATTGCCTTATAACACCAAGGTCAAGAGTTTGGGTCCTCTTACCAGCCAGCTGCCAAAGAACAAACAAAAAATAAAACAAAATAAACCTTAACCCTTAAGTCATACCACACAACAAAATTAACTTAAAATCAACTGCAAACCAAAGCATAAGAGTTAAATCTATAAAACCATTAGAAGAAAACATAGGAGAAAATGTTTATTAGCTAAGGATAAACAAACATTTCTGAGGACACAAAAATATAAACCAAAAATAAATAAATGGGATTTCATCAAAATTTAAGAAACACGATTGAATGACAGTCTTAAAAAAACAAAACATAAAGAAAACAAGCCACAACTAGGAGATGACCCTCACAATACATATATTTGACAAAGTATTTTATCCAGAACATATAGAGAATTCTTATAACTTACTCGTAATCGAAAAGCCTAATTTAGAAAATGGCCAAAAGGTTTAAACACACATATTACAGAAGATATACAAATAGTCAATAAGCATATGAGAAGATACTATCATTAGCCACCAGGAAAATGCAAATCAGAACCATGAGATACCACGGCACATCAGTTAGAACAACTCTTATAAACACTATGTAAGAGTTGACAAGGATGTAAAGCAATTGGAAATATCATATTGCCCTGAGAATGCAAAATGGTACAACTATTTTGGAATACACTTTGGCAGTTTCTTATAAAGCTAAACATGCATTAAACATTAGACTCAGAAATTCTACTCCTAGGTATTTACCCAAGAGAAATGAATAAAAGCACATATCTATACAAGATTTGTACACAAACATTATTATCAACATTATTCTTTACAGTCTCAAACTGGAAACAACTCAAATGTCTACTAACAGGTGAGAGGATAAACAAATTGAGATATAGACACACACTGGAATACTACTCAGCAATAAAGCAAAATGAACCACTGAAAAAAAAAATGCAATAAAATGCATGAATCTCAAAAACATCATTCCGTGCCAAAGAAGCCAGACAAGATTATACATTTTGATTCCATTTATATGAAATTCTATAACACATAATAATAACCTCTCATAACAAAAAGGACATCAGTGGTTACCTTGGGTTTGAGCTCAAGGGAACAGTGGAGGACACAAGGTAGATTTGGGGGGCAATGTTGTTGTTCTACATATCTACATATGCATATTTGGCAAAATCAATCTGTACACTTAATAAAACTGATTTTAAAATCTTTCTAAACATATGTTCAGTGAAATGAAGCACAGTATGTTTAAAAGAAGACAGCTGATGTTACAGACCAGGTTATGAACACTTATATGAAGCTATAACAATTTAGGATTAAAATAAGGGTTGGAGAGGGTTTCATCATACTTTTGGTACTATAAAGACAAATCATCTTGGGAAAAAAGACTGTGGTGGAGTCTTTAAAAAATTTATTCTAACAGAAGGTTAAAAAAGTGATCATATAGAAGAAATAACTCATCATGTTATATTTTTGAAAAACTGTTTCAAAAGAGGAGCTTTTGGGGGGTGAGCAGTTAGTGTACTTTTTTTTTTTTTCTAATTATAAGAAGTAGACAAAGCAGTGCCAGAATTCAACCTGGATGACTCATCTTTAATGGGGTTCTCTAAACATTTTTTAAAAATTTAGCCAAAACCCACTTTCTAGCTTCGTCTTGCCTAATTTCACTTCAAATCTTTATGAATTACAACTTGCATACTATTGTACACAAAGCTCTGGTGTTTATAATGTTCTCTGTTATATTTAGAATTCTGTGACCAGCAGTTTTAGTTGCTTTTTAGTCTGAGTCATATTATAATGGCCTTAATTCAATCTAGGTACTTATGTTTAGGTACCCACAGCCCCAAAAATTCAAGGCTGGCAAAAGATGGTTTCCAAAATAAGAAAATAATAGTTTTCCATTTCAAATAATATCTTTCTACATACTTTCAAAAGCATCATCTAACAACGAGGCAAATTCTATTACTTTCAGTGTCCCAATCACCTATTTACAAAAAAGAACAAACGTGCAAAATACGCTAGCAACATATTACATTACATATCTGTATTTTTACATTTACATTACATATTTAAATTTCCAACTCTTTTATAATACATTACACATGAGTAAATGAAACTCAGAGAGGTTATGCACCTTGCCCAAACTACCAAACAAGAGACATGTGATTCAAAACCTGATTACTTAAACTCCAAAATCTATGCTCTTAAAGTACCATGCTATAATGACTCAAACACAATCTCTTTTAAATGTACTACATAAATTTGGGAGAACAGTGATAGCATAATTTTCTAAAACAGCATTTACCTTCAGGGGACGCAGAGCACCACAAAATTTTGTCCACCAGCTGTTTTCAATGAATTCTAAGTGCCTCTCTCTTTTCCTAAGTGTTCGTAATCTTTCTTCAAATTGTTTTAAGGCACGCTTATCCCTCGCTGGCAAAGGTCGACCATCTTTGTTCTGCAAGTAACAAAACAAAACAAGTTTTTTACCATTAAGCTTAATAAGTACCCACCAGATTTAGTAGATCAGGCAAGAAAACTTAAGTTCGGACATCCTTAGGCAAATTTACAAACTGAAAAAAAACTGAAACTGAGATGTAACATTAAACATCACTGAACCAAGGTCAGCATCAAAATGTGGATGTGTATACATTTAATACTGACCTCCCTCTTGATCCTTGTTTTCCAAATATATAGTAAAGTTATGTGGACAGAGATAACTAGCTGTAAAAACACACAAGAAAGGTGTTTGTAAGAAGTTTAACTACCGTGTACTTTATTCAATTATTCCCCCTCCCCTCCAAACTCCTTCTATCTCTTATTTTAATATATTTGGCTCTGCCCCTTCCCTCCCTTCAGTCAAGTGGTTGTATTCCCTGAACTAGTAATTCTCAGCAGATACAACACAAGTTTAAGTGACACGTAAACGTTTGCATAATTGCTAAGAATTGGCACTTCCTTATTCTGCAAGTACCTTTACAAATAAGTCATGCTTTCTTTGGCTAACCTGTCAAACAGATAATCTCCATCTATTTTTACATGATGCTTCCTGTAACCATTAGCACTACCTTTCTCATGCTATCTCACAGACACATTTTCCCACTTGAACTCCCCTGCCCCTAAGTATCTTCAATTAGGTACAATAATACACTACAATGAGACAACTGCTAAATACAAAAAACGTAAATGTAAATTTGTTTTTTGTATAGGAAAGAACAAGAAAAACATTTACATGGGATTACATTTAAAAAAATGCGAAGACATTAGATATTAAAATGCCTTTAATATTCCTATTAAGTTTTAAATAGGTTCTTAGCAGATAAGCAACATATTGTTCTCCAGCATATTCTAATGTAGCATCAATTTGAAATAACAGATAAAATGAAGATAAACTAAATACACTTTAATAAAGAGATCTACACAGTCATAATAATCTCTTTACATATTTGCACCATCATGCTCTTCTGGAACCAACCAACCTCTTCCATACCTTACCTGTTGCTTCTCAAACTTTATCATGCATAACAATCACCTGAAAAGTTTGTTAAACACAAATTTCTAGGCCCTACCCCCAGAGAATATGATCTAGTAGATCTTGAGATCTGGCCTAGAATTTGCCTTTTTACCAAATTCCCAGGAGACGTTAATGCTAGTAATGTAAAGACCACACTTTACAAACACTGGATTATAATTATCTTGATTTCTTTAAGTACACTGGCTATTATCAAACTTGATCCCAGAAATGGGAATTTTTTTTCAGAAAAAAATATTTAGGAATCTTATATAAGGGTCCACTTAAATCCAAGTTATCTGCCTATTTGGTGAATGCTTCAGAGAATGAGGGATAGATATCTACTCTGCACTGCCAAATGACTAAATCAATATAAGATTTTTGGTCAGAGAAATAAATACTAGGATGGAAACTCAGTAGCCAACCATCTGTCTCATTCGGGAAAAAAAAATGTAGTTATAAAGTATGTAAGTACATACCCTTGTTAACAAAAAGTAAAATGTGTTCCCTTCCTACTCTCTTATCACCACTCCCCTTTCGTATAATTATCACTGTTAAGCACACCAACATCCTTCTACACATGATCTATGTACTTACATACACATACATGCAAATATATTTACTTTTTGTTGTACATAATAGCTAAAATTTCTTAAGTACCTTTCTTGTACCTAAAACAGGTCTCCTTTTTTACATTTATTCTCCTTAAATCTTCACAATAACCTTCAGAGGTAGGCAATAGTATTATATTCATTTATTAGATGAGAAAAATAACACCCACAGATGTTACCTGCATAATCAGGAGAGCCAAAATTTGAACTGACATAATCTGATTCTACAAAACATATTCTTCAAAATACATAAATCTATCTCATTATTTTTCATCATTGCACAGAACATTATATACCATGGCATCTTACTTTAACAAATACCTTTTTTTTTTTTGAAGATTTAGATTGTTTCCTTTTCTTTTTACTTTTGGTGAATGCCATTAACAATATTCCATAAACATCATTATACATCTGGGTCAAATGTGTACATATAATTCAGTAGGATGGATTTCCTAGAGATGAATTGTTGGATTAACCTTTAATTATTAAAAGGTGTGTGTGTGTACAGGCACATGTCACCACATCCAATTTTTTTTTTAAGTTGTATATCTTATATTCCCACAAACAATATACCTATCCCCAAATTCTTATCAACACCTGACACAGGTAAAAATTTAAAAGATTTCCAAAGGATAAAATATATATATATATATATATATATATGTGTATATATATATATATATATGTGTATATATATATATATATGTATATATATATAGACTTGTTCTAATTTTCACATCTCTGATTACTAGATTTACCAACTTTCCTGGTTTCAGCACTGAAAAGTCCCATGTTCTGGAAAACTCAGGTCTCAGGTAAAGTGGGATGCTTGGTCAACATACTGATTGCTCATTAGCTGAAGCATCATTTCATATTTTTACTAAACAGTTTTATTCCTCCTTCAGTGAATTACCTATTGGATCCTTTGTTCATTATTTCCGTGTTGCTTGTTCTTCTTATTGACTTGAAGATGCTCTTTATATATCACCTGTATTACAGATTTTGTCCCACATTATTGTTGGTTTTTCATTTTCTTTTTAGTGCCCTTTTTCAGTACATAAATTTCAAACATAAAAATTTAAAACTCACCAGTCTTCTTTTAATTAGCACCTGGGTTTTGTGGCTTGTTTTAGAAAGGTCTTCTCCACACCAAGATAAAATTTTACTTACTTTTGGCTAATGTTTTATAAATTTTATATCGTCCTCCTAACTTGAATACAGAAAACACTTTTAAACGGTATGAGGTTTTATGCAAATTTCACTTTTTGTCTTTTACAGATTGTATTCAATTTACACCTTAGTTGTGAAAACCTATCATCTCTACAATATTGAATCTTCCCAATTAGGAACTGATGGAGTTCTCCATTTATCTGAATTTTCTATTATGTATTTCAGCAAATTTTATAATTTCCATTAAGAAGACCTTGACATTTTTTATTATTTTATAATTTGTGGCTATTGAGACTGGGATCATTTTCTATTACATCCTCCAATAGGCTAACGATTTTTTATAAGTTTGTATGTAGGCACCTTGATGAACTCTTACTAGATCTACCAGTCTGTCAAGTTGATTCTTGTAGATTGTGTTGGTAAATATCCACAAATAGCAAAGACTGTTTTCCTTTTTCCCCCTCCCGCCAATGTTTATGCCTAAATTCTTCCTTATCTGACTAGAATCTCCAGAAATATGCTAAAGTGTAGCAATGACACTGACATCACTGTCCTGTATCTTCATCTTATTTTATTTTTCAATTTTATATTTATTTTTGTGGGGCACAGTGTGTTGTTTCAATACATGCATATACTGCACAACGAGTCATTTAGGGTAGATAGCACAGTTTTGTACCCACTAGTCCACCCCTTCTCCTCCCACCACTCCCTTCCACTCCCAGCCTCTGGTAAGCATTATTCTACTCCCTACTTCTATGAGAACCACTTTTTTTTCTTTTTAAGATTCCACATATGAGTAAGACCACGCTGTGGTCTTACTGTGCCTGACTTACTTCATTTAACATGGTTTCCATTTCCATCCACAATGCTGCAAATGAAGGATATCATTTCTTTTTACAACTGAATAGTATTCCATTATATATATATATACCATAGTTTTTTAATCCATTCATCCATTGGTGGGCATTTAGGTTGATTCCATCTCTTGGCTATCGTGAATAGTGCTGCAATAAACAGGAAGGACAGGTGTCTTTTTGATATATTGATTTCATTATCTTTGGGTATATACCCAGTAGTGGGAAGGCTGGATCATAAGGTAGATCTATTTTTAGCTCTCGGAGGAACCTCCAAACTGTTTTCCATAATGGCTGCCATGCCTGTACCAATTTACATTCCCACCAGCAATGCAGGATTTCTTCACATCCTCACCAGCATTTGTTATGTTCTGTCTTTCTGATAATAGCCATTCTAACTGGGGTGAGATGATATCTCATTGTGATTTTAATTTGCATTTCCCTGATGATTAGTGATTTTGAGAACTGTTTCATGTGCTTTTTGGCCATCTGTATGTCTTCTGTTGAAAAATTTCTATTTAGGTCTCCACTTGTTAATTGGGTTATTTGTTTTTATGCTATTGAGTTGTTTGAGTTCCTTGTACATTCTGTATATTAGCCATTGTCTGATATGTAGTTTGCAAATACTTTCTCCCTTTCTGTGGGTTCTCTTCACTTTGTTGATAGCATCCCTCACTGTGCAGAAGCTTTATAGTTTGATGTAATCCCATTTGTCTACTTTTGCTTTAGTTGCCTGTGCCTTTATGATCTCATTCAAAAAAGTGCTGACCATTCCCATTTCAGGTAGCATTACCCCTATCCTTTGTTGTAGTAGTTTCATAGTTTTGGGTCTTAAATATAGGTCTTTAATCCATTTTGAGTTGATTTTTATGTATGGTAAGAGAAAGGGATCTAATTTCAGTCTTCTGCATGTGGATATCCAGTTTTCCCAGCACCATTTATTGAAGAGGCTGTCC
>NW_007749924.1:8119-10487 GCF_000696425.1 Galeopterus variegatus | reverse complement strand
AAGAAAGGCAGAGACGTCCTTGGCTTTGCACATTCCTCATGTCCACCAAGGTTGGGCTTCCATGGCCTCTTCTCCGCATCCCTCCCTGAAGTTGAACTTGGTACCCCTCCTCTGCACTCACAGAGCGCTAGGATTTGCCTCGGTAGGTGGTGTGGCGTCACGGCCCAGAGCCCGCCTGCAGAGGCAGAGCACCCGGGCTGAGTCCCAGCTCTGCCTTCTCCAAGCTGCAAGGTCTTGGCTAAGTCACCCTTGGCTTCCCGTCTGTAAAGTGGGCACCAATAGCCCTCACCTCCTAGCTGTGATGTGTGTAAAGTGTGTTAAGCAGTGTCTGGTGCAGTCCTTGCACTTGCTAGTTCTTCTTCCTGTAACATTTCTGCGGCTATGACCACCTTCACCCTCTGGCTTCCTTTCACATTTCTGATCATTTGTCCCCCTCCTTAGAGAAACCCTGCCAGGCATACTGTGCTCACTCTCTAGGCCCAACTGTGCACTTTTTTTCTTCAAATATTTATCACTACCTGAAATGATAGATAAGATATAGACAGATAGGATGCTCCTTAGAGAAACCCTGCCAGGCATACTGTGCTCACTCTCTAGGCCCAACTGTGCATTTTTTTTCTTCAAATATTTATCACTACCTGAAATGATAGATAAGATATAGACAGATAGGATGAATACACATAATATAATATTAAATAATATAATATAGACATATACAGATACGCTATTGTGTAATTTGTGCTACCATATGTATTAGTCTGTATGTATAACAAAATACCTAGGGCTGAATAATTTATAAGAAAATGAAATTCATCACTTACAGTTTCAGAGGCTGGGAAGTCCAAAGTCCAGGGAACATGTTTGGTGAAGGCCTTGGTGGCAACAGTGACCCAGGGGTCTCATATGGCAGAAAATGGTAGAGCAGAGGGAATAACCTCTCGTGTGCTCTTCTTTTAAAGCCCTCGGAACCACACCGAGGACCACCATTATTAATCCATTCACTATAGCATCGTCCTACAATCTGATCACCCCTTCAAGGCCCCACCTTTTAATTACCATAGTAGGATTTCCCACCCTCACCAGTTACAGTGGGGATTGAGCTTCAATGAGGTTGAGAGGGCATCCAATCTACACCACCGTCCCGTACTAGTTTCTGGAACAGAGGATCTGAGCAGGCAGGAAGTCTGCTGTGCTCCGCTGTATCCACTGTCCCTAGAACAGTGCCTGTCACATAGCAGCTTCTCAGTGATGACTGTAGCTGTTCAGTGAATGAAGGAATGCCCAGCCCTTCCCCGACTTCTTCGTGTTCTTTTTCTTACTGCTCTTCCTGTGCTGTAACTGATTTGGGACGGTGATTATTATTTACTTCTCCGTGTCTCCCTCTGAACTGAACCTTCCTTGAGGCTCAAGTTAAGGACTATTTTTCCAAATTATAGCCCCAGTGCCTAGCACAATGCCTAGATCTTGAATGCTGAAGGCATTCATGCCCACTGACTATTCACATAAATAAGAATCCCCCAACTTTGCAAAGTGAAAAGCTCACGATGGAGAGGGCTCACACCATAACTTGCACGAGGCGCTGACTTCCCGACTAGCCTTCTGTGCCCAGATGGGTATGGGGTCTGCGAGGCCAGGCACTTGGGGTCGCCGAGGGGCCCAGCAGGGCAGTCTTGGAGGGGGAAGGCCTCCATCTAATCTCTTCACCAGGGCCTCTGCCCTGACCACTGCAAGATCCCTGAGGACTTGCAGAGGTGGGGCATGGGAACGGGAAGAATGCAGCCCAAAAGAGAGACAGTGTGAGGCTGTCAAGAATCACCAGGCTCTGCTGCCCAGCGTCTCCAGCCAACACTCCTGCCAGCAGATCTGTCAGTTTTCCTAGTAGAGGGAGCCGAGGGCCTGACGGAGAGAAACAGTGTGGCTCCTGGTTCCCAGATTCACCGAAATTGGGGGTGAGACAGACCTGTGAAACCATCAGCCAAGCCCCTGCCGAGCCTACACACTTTCCCACGTGTGGCAGCCACCCCCAGAATGGCTCCAGTGCTGGGACCCACTCCTGCCCCAACACTGTCCACAGCAGTAGAAATTGCACCAATGATCACTGCACCCTTTTGGCCTCAACATCCTGGCCTCTTATTCAGAAGCAGTCAAAAGGCAATGGGTACCAGGTGCTTCTCAGTAGCAGGTAATTTCATCTCTCTTTGAACGAAATGAAGAAACACTTTCATACTGAAAAACCCACTCATGCTGGTGTCAGGCAGTCCTCGGATTGAGTCTTGACTCCTCGAGAGTCACAAGTCCTTCTTGTGACTTTGCACAAGTAGCCTCACCTCCCTGACTCCCAGGGTTCTCATCTGTGCAATGGAAACAG
>NW_007749924.1:0-3355 GCF_000696425.1 Galeopterus variegatus | reverse complement strand
TCCCAGAGCCTATGTAACCTGCTCCAAGGAGCCCAGCAAGAAAATAGAAATACCTCGCTGGTACTCCATGCTCTCCCCTGCCTGCCTCCAATCTATTCCCTACACAGCAGCCAGAGAGAGTTGTTCTGCTTTTGCTTTTCTTTTTTTGATGAATAGACTTTACGTTTTACAGTAGTTTTAGGTCCATGGCAAAACTGAATGAAACGTACAGAGAGATTTCATAGATCCTCCACCCCACCCACGCACAGCCTCCCTCGCTATCCTATCCTGCACCAAAGCAGGACATTCGTTACAGTCGGTGAACTTGCATTTCTAATTCTTACGTTCTCCCTGCATGATCAGTTTGATAAGCTACATTTTATAGAAGTGAAATCGAGGCTCAGAGAGGTTCAGTATCTTGCCCAAAGTCCCACAGCTTATGAAGGGTGGAATTAAGATTTGAACCCAGCTCTGTCTGAACTTAAAGCCCGTGTTCTGACAACTGCCCCACACTGCCTCCTTCCTTTCTCTTAATGCACGTGTTTGGGCCTCTGTTGATGACAGGGCATTGGGGCTCTCCGGGTGGGTGGGCTGGCGACTGCCCACTGCCACACTCACCTTTGTAGTGCGGTGCAGCAGCAGCAGCTCTGCAGCTGACCTATCGCAGTGTCTGTTCACCTCATGGTGCTGTGGCTCCCACTCAGCTCCCAGGAGGGAGCCATACAGTCATCTTCTATTACCACTCCCGGTGCCGACAGAAAGAAACATAAAGCGATCAAGTGATTGGCTTGCGTTTGCTTCCTGACTGCACGGCCTCCATGCCCCTTCCCCTCCCCCAGGGCCCCCCCATGCATCACAGCAAGGCTGAGACCATTGTTTGTCTCTCTTCCAGCCAAATTTATTCTCTCCCTGTGCTTCTCCCCACCCAGCGCTGAGGCAGGAGAAGACTACGGGGGTCATGGAAGGTTGTGAGGCTTGTGCACTGCTCAGAGGTATATGGTCTCCTTCAAGTGGGGGGTGAAAATCAGTCTGTTGTCTGCTCATCTGTGCTCTAGCATGGGGCTGCCTCTGCTCTTTTTCTAATTTGCACAAAGGGGTCTTATAGGTCAGTAGAAAAGGCTAGAGAATGCAGCTTGGAGAAAAGAACGTCAGATAGCCTTGGGCTCTGACAACGGAACACCTCCTGTCTCCTGGAATCTGCATTCACTAAGATACCCAGACTCCAGACCCTGCCGACACCAGGACTCCTATAAGCATAAATCACTGTAGTCACTGATAACTATCCTTCCATCTAGGCTTGAAGCTCCTCAAGCAAATTACTATGACCAAGACCCTGACCGACCTCTAAGGTCAAAAGCAAAGCATTTTAGGCTGGATATTAAGAACACAGGCAGTGCAGTCGAGCAGATCTGTATTCACGTCCTTCCTCCATCACTAACTAGCTGTGTGACGTAGGGGCACTCACTTCACCTCTCTGAGCCTCAGGTCTCTCATCTGTGAAACAGGACGATGCATATAAAGATAAAATATAATTTTCTCAGTCATGATGAAAATGACAAACATCAGTTGCTTGCTATGCGCCTGTTACTGTTCTAAGCACTGTTATAGGGATTAATTCCTTTAATCCTCTGAACAATCTATTTTCCAAATGAAGAATCTGAGGCACAGAAAGATTAACTAATTTGTCCAAGATCACACAGCTACTAAATTAGTGAAACTGGGATTGGTATCAGAGCTCTCTACTAATTCTTTTTTTTTTTTAAAAGATGACCGGTAAGGGGATCTTAACCCTTGACTTGGTGTTGTCAGCACCACGCTCACCCAGTGAGCGAACCGGCCATCCCTATGTGGGATCCGAACCCGTGGCCTTGGTGTTATCAGCACCACACTCTCCCGAGTGAGCCACGGGCCGGCCCTCTACTAATTCTAAAAGTAAAGAATATAGAAATAATGTCTGGCCCCTGGCACAGAGAAAATGCTCCATAAATAATAGCCATTACTGTTATCAGCAGTGGCAGCTGTAGCTACTGGATCCTGCCAGGGCAGGAGTGCGGGGGTCTGTAGATCATCCATCCTGTCATGTGGTTCTCAAACCCTGTTCTGCAGAGGTACCTTTTAGTCTCTTTCAGATTGTTGGGCAGTGGGAGCGGGGTGGGGAGAGTGGGCGAGATTCTAGTTCCCCCTTCCCCACCCCCACTTCCTTTACCCAGAGAATCAGTTCCACTTTTATCTCTTTACATATTAAAACTCTAAGAAAATTGTCTGAAAAAAAAGAGCTTTGCCTCCAAGCAAGAGTTTAAAGACATGTGGCCTAGCCTAACCCGTTCATTTTTAAATAAAAGTGCCACGGAGAGGACAAGTAGTTTGCTCAAAGACACACAGTGAGTGAGTTGGAGACTATGCCAAGGCAGAGCTATTTTCTGATTCCCAGAGCAATGGCTTTTTGCTAAGCCTCCCTCGAGGTCTTGTTTTTTCCTCACAAGCAGCAACCAGAGAAGGCATTTTGCTCACATTTCCCATAGCCTGTCATTCCAGTGTGCTATCGCCCAGTCTCCGAGCACACCGCCTGCATCTGCATCTGGCCTGGGTGCACCCCTTGTGCAAATGCTGACAGGTGCCCTCAGCCCCAGGCAGACTGACCCAGGCACCACCCCACTTTACAAAGGCGAGTCCAGGAGGCTGACCTCACCCTGCTGGCTCCATCTCTTGCTGTGCCGGTCAGACTCAAAGAGGAGGGAAGGCCGACAGGTTCATAGTGTTAATGGGATACATTTGAGAAATGCTAAACCAACAGTGTTTGGAAATTCAGGCCAGCAGCCAGGCGCAGAGCTAGCCAAATTTCAGCTGGGGGTAGCGGGTGGGAGGGTGTGTAGATTGAGAGGCGGAATTAGAGTGTCTTAAAAACTGGATGAAGACATTGTTTATTCAAGACCCTGGGAGTGCAAAGATAAAACATGCATAATGGATTTTGGGTCTTTCAGCAGACAGCTCTCCTAGGCTGACTCCATCATCGTAATAAAGAATTGCAGCCATCTCCTGAGGCCTACTGTGTGCTGGGCAGCTATGCATAGATCCTCTCCCTGATTTAAACTATATTGCACAGATTAGGAAGCTGAGGTTCACAGAGGTAAAGTCACTTGCCCAAGGTCACACAGCTAATACGTGTGAAGGAGCCGGGATTTGACTAGGTTTTGCAACTCCCAAGTCCTTACATTTTTTATTAAGACTCGGTCCTAAGACTAGAACCCTGACCTCTAGAATCAAGAGCAAAGCAATTTAAGCTGGGTGTTAACACAATGGATTTAGATGGAGACGGTTGAGATACTCTAACTTGGGATGGGCAGAATACTAGGCACAGAGATACTTGAGACACTCT
>NW_007749923.1:9040-10488 GCF_000696425.1 Galeopterus variegatus | reverse complement strand
CACATCAGCTGCTTGTACTGTGTGCCTTTCTCCATAGGCCATTAATAATGCTGCACAGCACTAGTTTTAGTTTTTACCACCTAACACTCAATAGAGCAAAGATAGAACTTTGTGTCACCTCTTCCCTGTCACCCTGGAGAAAAACAAAAACAATGAGTGACATCCAATTCTTTCTTCACATTCTCATCTCAAATTTTAAATGCTTTCCAGATGGTAACTTGTTTTCATTCATAAAACTGACAAGAAGATTCCCCCCCACTACCAATTCTAAAGTTAAAATGTCTATATTTTTCTCTGAGCTCCTTGGAATTCCACAAAATACAAATGTTCTGTCCAGAAAAATCCTTTCTTCCCCTTAACCCAGCATTGTAAACACCTTCCAAAATCCTACCCATTATCAATGTCAGCGCTTCCACAAGGGATTCTTCACTTCTCTTCCCTTCCTGACCACCCCTCGCTTGTTCCTCCCCAGACTCTTCTGCTCAAAGTATTTATTGAGCACCGAGGCATGACCAGATGCTGAGGCAGACCTTCAAGGATGACTAGCCCATGCACCTATCTCTCTCTGTCTCTCCATTAAGCTCACTGTCTCTCCATTAAGCTCAGTTCTTGTTATTCTTGTTTACATTTTATTTTTCTACTGTCTTGTGATTTGTTGTTTTCGTGGTTTCTAATTATCTTGAAAATTCATATTAACCTTTTGCCATAGAGGTGAGAAGGACCTCTCATTAATTTTTTTTTTAACTGTCCATATGTCCAATACATTCCACCACCCCAATTCAAATGGCTTCTGGCTCTAAAAGTCTCCATCACCGTTGCTTCAGAACTACTTTCACCCCACACCTTTCTTTTGATCTGACCAGAGCTTATTTTACCCTTCAAACTTTTCTACACCAAGACACCAGTGACTTAGTCTCTCAAGCACCATCACTTAGGCTACCCTACTTTATTCCCACCTGTTTCCTTGATTTGTCTCTAAATAACAATGTTTCTGAAACCATCAAATTGTGCTGATTGGTCACTCAATGGATATGAATATTAAAGTCTTCAAATAAATTTGAAATCTAATTGAGCATTGAGGGGACCTAGTAGGGCTGATCAGAGCAGAGCATTTTCTTTTTTTTTTTCTTTTTTGTCTTTTTTTACTGACCCAGTAATGGGATCGCAACCCTCAGTGTTGCACCTGCACCGCGCTCAGCCAGTGAGTGGGAACCGGTGGTAATGGAATCGCAACCCTCGGTGTTGCACCTGCACCGCACTCAGCCAGTGAGTGGGAACCGGTCTCCACATGGGATCCAAACCCTCAGCGGGAGCGCCGCCGCACTCCCAAGCGGCACACTCTCCAGTGTGCCACTGGGCCGGCCCAGAGCAGAGCATTTTCTGACATGGGAATTTACTTGCATATAGAATGTCCAACATATGGGGGAAGACAGTGCTGATATTATTTA
>NW_007749923.1:4561-7854 GCF_000696425.1 Galeopterus variegatus | reverse complement strand
CTGGTTGCAGTTTTATGACAATTCTTTAGATATAACAGATTTTCAGAGCATATTACTTGAAGTTAAAATAATCAGTACATGAGGTTTAAAGGATATAGTTTTATTTTAAAATCTCCTAATCCCATAGTCCTGTCTGTGCACATGGGAGCCAGCTATATTTGCTTTAAGCATCAGAATCTCTGGCAACACTACAGACTTTTCGATTCCTCTTAGTTGAGAAAAGGCTTTACACATTCATATGTTTTTCCTAGGGATATTGAGCTCTCAGAATTATTAAATACAGTGACAGAGTAGAACTCAAAACTCATTCAATAAGTTCATGGCACTCGGATTGAGAGAAGTGCCTGAACACACATCTGAAAACTTAGAGGATGCCTTCCATCTCTGCTGCACGCCTCTGATTAAGCAGTCCTGGGGATCTTGCACACGCCTCTGACTAAGCAGTCCTGGGGATCTTGCGTTACAACCACAGAATAATGCAGACAGCAGTGGATGAACCAGAAAACTACTTCTTCTGTTCATCACTCATCCACAGCAAACAGCCTAGAAGCTCTCCTTTCCTTCTGCAGTGGTAATTTACAGAGACACAGAACTGTCATCTAGTGACTGAGAAGAAAAAAGCAAGGTGCTTTACATGAAAAATAAAATTGTAAGCTTTTTTTTAAGCAAAGAAGCACTAAAATGAATAAAAATGAATAAAATTAATATAAATTAGCACATCAAAGCTACAGTAAAACTTCAAAATATACAGGTGAATTACTAATACATTAATATAACTCTATGCCTACATAATGTACCTTGACATTTGACTTTTATAAATGCTATAGTTTAAATATAATAGGATAACTTTTAAAATAAATTTCTCATTGCATCCATCTAATGATTTGGGCATGAGATGGTACTAAATAGCCATAGAGTGATTACCCACATAAAAGTATAATTTTTATTATAGTATAATACACAATCAAACAGATCTATGTTCACACCTTGGCTCTTCCTTTTATCAATTTTGTGACCTTAGGCAAGTCACTTTTAATTCCTAAAAACTTCATTTTCTTCATCAGTTAAATATGAATTATCATAATTACTGTATAGGATTACCATAAAAATTATATAAGGTAATAGAGTAAAAGAATATAGTATGTAAATAGCAGGTTGATAATTCTAGTTCCCTGTATTCCCTCTACGGCCAGTTACTTTAGGCTCTTATGAAACATATCGATATCATTTGAGCAAAGAACAGCCCCTAAAATAAACAACACAAATAATCAGTGATTCCAAAGGTAAATGTCACTACTGAGTGAACCTCAATTGCCTCCAAATATTATCACCTCTCAATTAATGTATTGTATTTCCTAGCTTCTAGAAACTTTCTTGTCAATAAGTAAAGGAGAGGATATGACATTCAACCTATTTCACCCTTCATCTCCAAGCTGTAACATCAGGTGTTTTTAAATCCCCAGTCCATTAGGTTTTCTGCTCTAGCAATATATTTCACCAGGGTTCATAGCTCGAGAAAAACAGAGAATCTCTCTCATTTTACACACATAAATATATATATTGAAATATTATAGCTAAACTTTTAATATAAAAAGCAATGTTATACATTTTATTGTTCATATTATAGAATACTTCTGGTCCAGATTCTCTTTGGCATTATCGTATATAACAAAGAATTCAGTCATATATGCCCTAGACATAGGAATTTAGAAAAATCTAATATATTCTTTCAGATCACAATTTAGCCATGTCCCCAAACAAACAAACAAAAAGCTGACAAAATAATGAGAGGATATTTTGAGGGCACTATTTCTGTTAATTATTGCTGGCTCTACTATTTCTTTTTAAGTTTTTTTTTTTTATCTTATTCATTATTGGCTAATCACTGTAGTCAAATAACCATCAGCTGAGTCCACCACACCTCTTCAAAGTGCACCCAGGTTGATGTCAGTATCTGCTCTAACAAAAACAAGCTGGTAAACTTGCTTTTTATGACAGTATCTTTAAGAGTAGCTTTACTCTTATGATAATAGTCAGTCTAGCTGTGTTTTTGAAAAGCACCCAGGGACTATGCAATGAAGTCCTCAACCAATGTTATAACTCTATTTGTCCTCTAGGGGGAGCACAACTTTCATGTCCAGTGCAGAGCTTCCTTTTAAAAGGGAAGTCATTTTATGTTTTGAAGAGTTCTCAAAGATCTCCAATTCCTTAATTTTAAAGAGAAGAACACTATTCCCAGATAATCTAAGTATGTTGTCACACACTAACCAGAAACAGACCTGAGTACAGGACCCAGGTATGAGTCTTCTCATTTTCTATCATACCACACTAAACAGAAGAGAACACGTCTTCTTACTATTTCTAATATTGTTTTTAAAAATACAAGTAAGTTCAACAAACGGCTTTATATCCAAAAGATCAACTGATATCCACAATTACTATTCCATACAAATGTTCCCTTTCTTGCAGTTTTTTTTTTAAAGTAGTAAGTCAATTTTGGTACAAGAAAAAAAAGACATAAAATTTGGCTTCTTCAGTAAGAGAACAAAAGGTTTTGTGGAAATTAAACAGGTACTAATGTTTCATCCACCAATGCAACTTAAGAATCTTATTTGATTTTAGAAAAACTCTTGACAGATTTTTTTCTAAAGATCATATCCATGGGACTATTCAACCAGACACATCTCTTGGCACAGACTTCTGCAGTGGCCACAGTTTCTTATTGGAGCCAGCTGTTGTTAGGCCCAACTCTTTGGATATAGAATGATGCAGTTTCTGAAGAGCTTATATTCAGTTACACTGCAAGGCTGATTGTCTTTGCAAAATATGAGTGGAAGAAAACATCCCCCTTCTGCCTGACTGGATTCCCCTGAAGGCTCACAGAAACCAGGGCAGCCTAGCCAACTGGCTGATGGGAAGATAAATCACAGAGTATTCACGATTTGAAGACAAATAAATGCGATGGGGATCTGACATCTTAATAATATCTCCTTACCTGATGGACAGCATCTGAACATTTTTTCTCAGTTTCCAAAAGAGCAGATTGAGATTCTGGGTTGGAAAGGAAGGAGACAGTCAATATCTTAAAGAAAAAATTTTTACATTTCCTAGGTCAGAAAACAAAACTTTTACTAAAATATACATTTAACTATAAGTACCAAAAATATGCAATTATACTACTGAATTATGAGGATGTGACTACTTTTCAGTATACATAACACATAAAATGAAGAACCCTCATGTCATGAGTTATTTTTAAAAGCTGGAATAGTCCTATACCCTTCTTTACACAT
>NW_007749923.1:2501-4012 GCF_000696425.1 Galeopterus variegatus | reverse complement strand
AAATTGTACCAAGAAGTCCCTGCTAAGACATTCATTGATATTATTATTTATCTAAAGTCTGTACCATGATAGAAGCCACCTCACCAGTCTTGAGGGGTGGCATCTCAAAAGCCTTGTCTGTTGACAGATTACCTTCTGATTTCAATGAAAGATAATAAACACTGTCACAAAGAGTCACTGAGTAATAAGGAATTTTTTTTAAGCTAAAAGGCACTTTCTGGTAAGTGAAGCTCGCATGCAAATTTAAAAAAAAAAAAAAAAAAAAAAGAGCCTTCAGGAATGCCCAGTGCTCCATAGATCAGAGTCTGAAAACCATGACTCTCATTCGTCCTCCTCATTTCAGAGATGAGGAAACCCAAGGAGCAGCTGGTTGCAAGGTGAAGACTAGAGAGTATCTCCCGTACTGTCGCGTTGATTCCCCCTGACTCGCATGCACACCAGACACCAAACACAAGGTACAGAGAAGTCGCTAATCATGATCATTTTGACATTCCCAATTTCTCAGCATTGAAGCTGATGTATGCGACAGTGCTACAGAAAAATAAAAGGCATTTAGTATTTAAATGGCATAACATACTGTTAAGCTACATTTAAAGTTTTCATTTTACTCAGATGAGAGTCACAGTCCCTACACAGGCCCAGGGCCCTTGTTTCAGCCACCCACACTCCCTAACCTCTCTAATGGCCTCTGCCTTTCCCCACTTGATAACCATGCTCCAGCCACCCAGGCGGGTCACATTACCTCCACAGGGCTCCAAAGCCACAGGGCTGTTGCCTCTGCCCAGAACACTCACCCTTCCTCCCAATACCTGCATGTCCCCCTACCCCCCAATGTATCTTCAACTTCTAGAATAGTGCCTGGCACATAGTAGACACTTAAAATATTTGAGCGATTGTAGGAGTGGATGAAAGAATAAATGAAAGACCAAAAGAATGAACAAACCATGAAAGTGGGTGCCACAATGAAAAGTGGAGTACCCTGGGTAGGGAAAGCGGGAGTAAGGATTCCATAAGAGACAATGCCAATGCTTCCTTGCCTTTAGCTACTCCTGAATCTCAGCTAAGAGTATATCTTTCAAAATAAAAATCATTGAGAGTAGCTTAAAGTCATCACTTACCAATAAATGTCACCATGGCAACAGAATACAAACAAGTTGCAAGTTAAAATACAACCATTTCCCCAAATACTGTATTTCATTGGGCTAATTAAAAAGGTATTCTTCTCTCTTATACTGACACATCTCTACTCTGAACTTAACATCAGAATTAGCCAAATTTGAACAAAGATTTTTTTTTTTAACATCAAAGCTTGTCAACATTTAATATTAAAGCAAATCCAAATCTGGGACACTTGTTTTTCACTGTTTTTTTGTCACTTGCAAATCCTCCCACACACAATAGATTCAAGTCAAGATGGAAAAAAAGTTTCTCTTTCTATTTAGATAGTGCAGTAAGAGCCGAAGGATCCCCTGGTGGTACACCAACAGTTCTCTACATTAGATATGCATACA
>NW_007749923.1:0-1345 GCF_000696425.1 Galeopterus variegatus | reverse complement strand
TATACTTGCCAGCCACCAAAAAAAAAAGGAAGGAAAGGAAAGAAGGAAGGAAAGAATTGAATTCAGTCTGAAAGAAAGAAAGAAAGAATTGAACTCAGTCTGACTCCAAAGTCCATGTTCTTGAATAATATGTCTCTAAACATCAAACTGATTGAAAGTTGCCCTAAATCCTATAACTAGTTACATGACAAGGCTAAGACCAAAATAGAAGTTTTTCTGACTTCTAACCCACGTGATCAGATTCCTCATACAGTGTCCTTTCCACTGCAATTAAGCTACCTTAAGTACCCTTTGAAAATAAAATACAAGTTTTATTGTTATGACATTTTCAAAGAATTTTTTTTCACATTAGAAAACTAGACAATAAATTTAGTATAGTGGGGAAAAAGAGAAAAAGAAATTAAGGAGAAAGAAAATAATAGAGAATAAAAGAAAACAGAAAAAAAAGAAGGTATTGGGAGGAGAAAGAGTAAAGAGAAGCATCAGAAATGGTAAAGAGTGGCATGTGGGGAACAGAGAGGTCAGTGTACTAGGAGCAGATGACAGTAAATTGGCTTGTGAGTAACAGTTCAAGATTAGGGTCACTGGGCAGGTGTACTTGAGAAATCAGCTTAGTTCTAACATTCACAGAGTGCCCTAAATGAAGGTGACCAACCCTCACACAAACTCCAATGCACTTGCTACCAATACTCTCCTCCTCCCAGGCTCAGGGACCCCTTCAAGAGTTGGCCTAAACTCAGCTCTGGGATGGACAGTGTTCACGAAATCCTCATCAACTAGAACGGTTATCGTTAAAAAGTAACCCAGTGAGAGTGCTCTCAAGGGCACATTTAAAACTACCATCTCCTTCACTCACCCTTAATTAAGAAACTAGATTTTAAAAAAATCATGACACAAAGGAGGAGAAAGAACATTCCTACAAACTTTAAATATTCCTTNAGCTGATGTATGCGACAGTGCTACAGAAAAATAAAAGGCATTTAGTATTTAAATGGCATAATATACTGTTAAGCTACATTTAAAGTTTTCATTTTACTCAGATGAGAGTCAGAGTGCCTACACAGGCCCACGGCCCTTGTTTCAGCCACCCACACTCCCTAACCTCTCTAATGGCCTCCACCTTTCCCCACTTGCTCACCATGCTCCAGCCACCCAGGCGGGTCACATTACCTCCACAGGGCTCCAAAGCCACAGCGCTGTTGCCTCTGCCCAGAACACTCACTCTTCCTCCCAATACCTGCATGTCCCCTTACCCCCCAATGTATCTTCAACTTCTATAATAGGGCCTGGCACATAGTAGGCACTTAAAATATTTGAGCAATTGTAGGAGTGGATGAAAGAATAA
>NW_007749922.1:4564-10489 GCF_000696425.1 Galeopterus variegatus | reverse complement strand
GAAGACCTACACAGTATCAGAGTTTTAGTTTCTTCATATGTATAGGCCTTGGTTTTCTTATATGTTTCCTTAGATACAATAATAAAAACTTCCTCATTTATTGGAAGTACTAAAGAAAATGTAGGCAAATCTCCCAGCACAGTACCTTTCAGATAATCAGTCCAATTTGATGAATGATTGAGAGAAGATTATCTCCATTTTTATACCATTAAGATGTCATTTGGTTAAATTGCACATTTATTGAGAACCTCTGACATAGCAGGCTGGTCATGTGACCATGTGACAGCATGGTCCTCAAGGTGAACTTAGTTGTGAGATGGTATACTGTGCACTCTTCTCACAAGGGAGTTTGGGGTCTACTTTATAGCAATGGTGCCCCAAATGTGCCCACTACTCAATTTCTTCCTTCAGTTCTGCTCTGTTCATCTCCAGTGCCCCCCAAATACATATTTCTGGGTTGCTGTCATTGTATGCTGCATACTAGTTCTCAAAGCTGGATATACATTATAATTACCAGGAGGGTTTTAAAAACTACTGATGTGTCGATTCCACCTCCAAGGATTCAACTTCTCACAAGGGAGTTTGGGGTCTACTTTATAGCAATGGTGCCCCAAATGTGCCCACTACTCAATTTCTTCCTTCAGTTCTGCTCTGTTCATCTCCAGTGCCCCCCAAATACATATCTCTGGGTTGCTGTCATTGTATGCTGCATACTAGTTCTCAAAGCTGGATATACATTATAATTACCAGGAGGGTTTTAAAAACTACTGATGTGTTGATTCCACCTCCAAGGATTCATATTTATTGGTTTTGGCTGAGGGGTATTTAGTCATTAGGATTTCAAAAAATTTCACAGATAATTCTAATGGACAGTAGAGTTTGAGAACCATTGCTGTCGACACTGTTTCTCAAAGTTTAATGTGCTTATGAGTCATTTAGGGAATTTTGTTAAAATGCAGATTCTGATTTCAGAAGTCAAGGTCGGGGCTTGGGAATCTGCATTTCTAGCCAACTCCCAGATGATGTCAATGTTGCTAGTCCGAGGACCACACTTAGAGTAACAAAGCTAGAACATCGCTTCTTACTTAGTCTAGTGGAACAGTCTATAAAATTTGCAGTGGCATTTCAGGTGAAATCTTTTAATGGAATAAACTAGAGAGAAGGACGGAGAAAGGTAGTCATACAGATTTATACTTCCACTATCGAAAGGACATTGAAAAGTTGGAATTTGCTATATGTGTGTTGAGGATTTATTACTAAGGGTGACTAGACTATCTGTCTGTATCCATGAAGATGAAGTTCTTATACTCCAGTGTGTGTTGAGTCTCTTAAAACCAAGAACCTCAGTTTCAATAACAGTACATTTAGGTGGGAGGGGAATAGTTGAGTTATGTTTTCAGATTATGTCCTGTGTTTCACATCTCTACACTGTAAAACCTAATCATGCTGTAAAGAGCCAGAGCTTGACCTCCTGCTTTCTGCCAACTTCATGCTGCAAAAAGCCAGAGCTTGACTTCCTACCTTCTGCTGACCTCATCTAGAGGGGTTTTAACTATCAGAAGGAAGCCGTCACTACCCAGATGGAGATGCAGAAAGGCTCCAGTGCGGGGCTGTGCCTCCTACTCCTTTTGCAGTATTTGTAAAAGAAGTACTGAGCAAAGCTTTGTAAGGTTTAGGGGCTGACTGGAAGAAAGGACTTGTTTTACTTTGTAACTGAGCTTGGGGAGATATATAGAACTATGGGTGACTGGATCCATTTTAGGCTTTGCAAGGCCCTTTTCTTGTGAAAAGGCATTGACAGGTGACAAAGATTGCTAAAGCTCTTACTTTGAGCTGTAGATGAAGATACTAGTTGTGCCCAGGTCATCTTCAGAGCCCTCTGCTTGAAGAATTTATAAGATGTTTGCTTGGACATGCCTAGGAGAAGATAGGCTTTTGTTGACCAAGTGAAATGGAGGGCCATAACATTACAGATAATTATGGAAGGAGCTTTAAGAAAAAGAACCTTATGTGGTGATAAAAAATGGATAAATAAAGGCTAATAGCTATATGAATTGTGGTCCACTTATGGCTGACATTTCTAGGAAGACCAGGTAAATTCAGAGTGGATACAGTAAAGAGGATTGGGTTTGGTTTGCAGAGTGGATTCTGGAAATAAAATTATGTGTCTTGGTCTTTCCTACTGTCTTCCCAACTTAGTTTCTCTGAAGGAGTAGGTGGGACAGAGATGTTGAAGAGGAAGAAACTGTGCTACAGAGAAGGTGTGACTTCAATAGTCCAGAACAGGAGGAAACTAAGACAGATACAGAGCTTAGAACTTGGCTGTTTGACTCCAGGGCTTTTCTCACTAGAGTATTCTATAATATTTCAAGAGAGTGTGAGTAATGGGCCATACACGTGGGCAGATTCATGTTGTGCAAGGAGTAACATTTGAGCAGCTTAGTTTCCAGCTGGGCAGGGCTTTACTTGCTGCTAATTTCCCCTAGCTAAAAGTAAAGCAATCTGCAGTTGAATCAGCCCTTTAATCTGAGACAACTATCTGTTGATTTCTTTGTAAATCTGCTCCCTAAAATAACAAATACAAGCTTTAACATGGGTTTCAAGCTGGGTGGAAATGACTCTTATTGTTTCTAAAGAAAAATTGATGCTGGGCATCTCATAAGAAATGACATGAAGACTGGGATAAAAGAAATGGACACAAATATCAGTTAATTTTGGCTGCCATGCAACTCTGTAGTGAAAGTGTCAGCAGCAGACTGAAGTCTAACATTATTTATTCCTTTGCTGAGGCTGTGCAGATTGGTACAAACACGCTAATGCATGTGCCCTGCATGGTCATTACAAGGATATACTTTTTTCATTGACAAGGCTTAGCAGATCTTAGCCACTTTCCGAAGTGTAATTTAGATGGATAAACTAATCTGCTGAAGAATAAGACTGAAACCAGTTCTCTCTCATAGCAACAGCACGAGACTGGAGGGGCTGGGAAAGAGCTAGATCTAGACAAAGGAGGGAACAACTGAAGTCTGGTAATGCAAAAATAATTATCATGCTTAACAAGGAGCATCACCCCATTTACCTGCAGTGAGGGTAGCTAAAACCTCCTGTTTGGCAGGAGTTCACAGTGCAGAATTAATCACCAAAATGATATGTGCCATATCATTTAATCACTCAGTATCTTCTCTGTACCAAATATACACTCAGTGGTCTGGTCAGACTATAAGGATACATTTAAATTGCTATGAAAATAGGGACTGAGACTTCAATACTTTAAAAATGATATAAAGTATTTGTTAAGGACCTAAAATAAAATAAAACCAAAGAAAATAAAATACTTTTAGGGATTAAAATTGAATTGCAAGACATGACTAAATTGTAATGATAATGTAAAAAAGTAAGGCATTAAATCATCATCACCTATTCTTCATAGGCAACTGTGTTGTTGTAATTTTCATTAAAAATTTGTTACATTTACACATAAAGTAACAAAATAGAGGAAATGCCAGTTTTATAAAAATCATTTTAAATATGAGGTTTACTTTAGGATCTTAAATTAGAGTAATTTAGAATCTCCAATGAGAGGTCATTTTTTTGGATTATACCTTCTCATTTATTCATGCTGGGCCCTGTTAGTCACTTTTACTTTCTTCTGGTATAGATGAACAATCTCATATATAAAGTGTGGCCAAGTGCTACCATGCAGTCTTTACCAGAGAAGGCTTACTCTCAGATTTGGTATTTCTTGGACTTTAATCTCTTTTTCTCCAAGTTAGCACTAATTTTTCTCTTTCTTTATTAAGTATGTTTAAACTCGGTATGATCCTTTAGAAAATTAGCTAAGGTTCTAGGAGATGACCTGTGTTCCTTAGTTTAATTAAGCCAAGGTTGATGACCTCCTACTCTGTTGAACACATATCTATAGTATACCATCTATTCCATATTTTATAATTTTCTTTATTATATCAAAAACCACAGCTGGCACCTCTTTTTGGTAGAGATGAGAGGTTCTGATTCATGTTTTCATTCATTCATGTATTCAACTCACTCTTATTAAGTTTCTACTATGTAAAAAAAAAACAACTGAACTTTTATTTATTTATTTCGTTTTTTCCTTTTGTTTTTATTGGTTATAAATATTCATGGGGTACAAAGCAAATTGTCACCACTCGTGCCACTTTTATTTATTTACTTATTTTTGGTAACTTAAAAATTTTTTTTGCTTATTTATTTATTTTTACTGAAACAAAACTGATTGTACATATCTGTGGGGTATAGTACTGAATATCAATACCTGCATGCAATATGTGATGCTCAAATCAGGATAATTAGTATATTCAACATTACACAATGTAATCATTTTTTTGTGGCCCTTCACCAAATTCTTGCTAACCCCCTCCCACTCCTCATTTCTCATCTCTGGTAACCTCAGTTCTGTTCTCTCCTAAAAAAAGTTTTAAAATGCTGTGAGAACTGTAATGGAAAATGAGATTTGAGGGGGAGGGGGAAGGGGGGATAGTGAGAAGCTGGTTAAAGGATGCAAAATTATAGCTAAATAGAAAAAGGAAGTCCTACTGGTGTACAGTTGACCCAAGAATCTATAATTAACAATGATTTACTGTATGTTATCAAATGACTGGAAGAGAGGAGATCAAATGTTCACATCACAAAGAAATGATTAAGTTTTACAATGATGAATATGCTAATTACTCTGATTAGATTACTACAATGTACACGTTGTATACGCGTATTGAAATACAAGTCCGTATGCCATAAATATGTACAATCAATATGTTTCAATAATTTTTTTTTAAATAAATAAAAGAGATTGCACAAGAGGAAACAAAAAAAAGATCAGGCCCCCTCCTTCGAGGATCTTTGAAGATAGCTTGTAAACAGCTCACTGGAATGCAAGGCAGAATGGAATATGGTAGCTTTCTCAGAAAGGTGGAAACTGAGTATTGTTGAAGGTGCAATCCTCTCCCGAGTGAGCCACGGGCCGGCCCATGGAAGAATATTAAACTAGAAATTAGAGAGACCTTTGGGGGCAGACCCAAATTCAGGTGACAGGGGATAATCAGCCAGGCCCAGCACAATGGCCAGAGAATGGGCAATAACTGATTGTCTGTTCTATGGTTAAATTCAGTGAAGTCTCTAGTGAGCTGAGCTCAGAGATGGGTTGACAAGGAGAAGGTCATTTTATGGAGCTCTGCCTTGGATTGAATGTCCCCCCAGTGTTTAATTCCCACAGTGATTTTTAGGAGGGTGGGGAATCCTATTATGGTAATTGAAAGGTGGGGCCTTGAAGAGGTGATTAGATTGTAGGACCACGCCATAGTGAATGGATTAATAATGGTGGTCAGGGACATGGTAGGGAGGGCTTTAAAAGGAGAGTGAATGAAGAGGTTAGTCTTTTCTCTCCACCATTTTTTTAACGTGATACTCTGCTGTCACTGTCACCACCACCAAGACCCTCACCAGATGTGTTCTCCACATTTTGGGCTTCACATTTTCTGGCCTCTGAAACTGTAAGCAATAAATTTGGTTTTCTTGCAAATTACTTGAAACTGCAAGCAATAAATTTGGTTTTCTTACAAATTACCCAATTACGTGTATTTTGTTATCATCAACAGAAATGGACTAATACAAGCTCTAACCAGGCAAAGTATCTGCTCACATCAAGGAGATGCAGCAGTATTTCTTTGAGATCTGTCCACAGAACTGAGGTTGGCTTCAGATCTCTATGCTGTGAACAAAACAAGAAAGTTCAGCATGAGCCTCAAGACAGGAACCCAAGATGATAGCTCAATTGTAGGTACAAAATAAAAGATCAATTGTTAAACTTGAAGCAGGAAATTTTACCTACAAATTAATTTTAAAAGTTTATAGAGTCCTTTAAATTCCTGAAGACCCCAGAATCTGGAGCAG